>NC_084741.1:19513395-19638395 GCF_033978785.1 Entelurus aequoreus | reverse complement strand
GGGGCCGGGTGCAGTTAAAGGGTGATTAATCATTGTTTCGGCACCGGAAGCGCGAGGAAGAATGGGGAGGCGGCGCTCCAACACCTCTGAAGCAATTAATCCCTGTGATCTCCAGCAGGTTTGCCTCGCAGATAAGTCGGCCCACAAAACTCTTCCCAATCCATCAAGCCGCCGCGCATAAAACACGCAATTTACCCGCGGCGGTTTTCGGGAAGGGAGCGACTTCGCCGCACCCGCCTGTGCCTCGTATTAGCGGCGTACAAACTAAGTAGCCCAGATTACGACGGGGGATCTCCTTTTATTGCGCGCATCTGCCGGAGTCACAATTCATTTTCACGTCCGCCGCCGCAAATTCTGAGCGATTGTGGCATAAATCAGGGCGCTAATCAGAAACATAAGTGACAAGGAGGCGTCTCCCCGACATATGGCTGCGAAGGCTCTTTTATTTGCGAGGCGCATAACGGCGGCGTGAAGCAATATCGCCGCGCTCATTTGCATTTTTGCTTCATTCCCGCCCGGAATCAGCGCCGACGACTTCAATAACGGATAAGAAAAGCGCTTCTCCTCTCGTTACGTGTTCGATTCTCGACTGGAGCGCAGTTAAGCGGAAGGTGAGTTATGGCCCGCGTGACGGGTCTTCGCCAAGAGTTCGCGGTAGGCAGCGTTAACGGAGGAACGCCAAACGGCGCTGATGCGACAAGATGAATACCGTTATTACGCGCCCCGGCTCTCCGCGGAGCCCTCCCGCCATGCTTCCAAATCATATTTGCCTCCCGAAAAAAGAGGGGGGGGGGGGAGGAGAGCCGCGCGTTCTTGCCAATAATGGCAAAATGGCCGGCGTTTTAATTGCATCATTACGTGGCCAATATCAGCAGCCCGCCTGCCAATATCAATATTGCCGTAGCATGGGTGGAATATAGATGACCCGGGGCGCGCGTGGGCTTGCGGCGGGCGCCTCCGTTGCCAGAACCGCCGGGGCGGCCCGCTGTGCTGGGAGCGCGGAGGTGGGCCGGCTTGCGGCTCGTCTTTCTAATGTCCCCTCGTATTCCCGTAACTGCTGACGGCCCTCGTTTGGAGTTTGATGACGCCTGCGACGCACAGGAGTGGATAGGCCTTCAGGGAAACATCTGCCTGTTACTCTGAAGCTGTTAAGGCATTCATGAGGCCACCAATAAAGGGTCAAGGTGAGCGGGGGTCAAGGTGAGCGGGGGTCAAGGTGAGCGGGGGTCAAGGTTCGTGTCCCACGACAACTCCTCCTTGCATCACCGCAAACTTAACAATTAGTCGCCGCTTTGATGAAAACAAATTGCGTCTTGCAGTATATATATATATACTGTATATATATACATACATACATACATGCATATGCATATGTATATGCATATATATATATATATACACACACACATATACATGCATATATATACACTCATATACATATACATGCATATATATGCACTCAACACAATTATTTTGTGAATTAATGGTATATGTAATGAGAGCCCCAACCTGTCGGAACCATGTAAGTGAAATAATAAATTGCATCTCTCTTATGTCAACATTGATGCAGCAAACGTTGTTTTGCTAATTTGTTTTACAAGTTGCACTTTTTTGCTAGTTTGATATTCAGCACCAGGTTTGGGAGCTGAGTGACAGAATATATGTGCACGTTGTTTCATGAGGTTTTCAAAATTACTTTTGTGAAAGTATTTTCCGGACGATGAAGCGCACGGGGATATAAGCCGCACCCACTAAATTTGAGTAGATTTGTATTTTTTTTCTCCATATATTAGCTGCAGATATATACGTTGTGGAATGAGTTATTTACACAGAAAGATGCTGTAAATTCTGTAAATAACAAAGTTGTTTCCAAACGGTGTCTGTAACACGGCAGTAAAACGGCTGATCAGACAAAACAGAAGTCATCGTCATGGACCCACTAGCTGCAGAAGCTAACTTTCCAATCAGCTAAACGGACTCAATAACTCCACCGGGACGTTTTTGGTGAATTTACTGAGGTATTTGTGAAACTGAAAGAAATAAAAAAGAATGCCATTGTAAGTTAGTAGTGGTTAGAGTGTCCGCCCTGAGATCGGTAGGTTGGAGTTCAAATCCCAGCCGAGTCATACCAAAGACTATAAAAATGGGACCCATTACCTCCCTGCTTGGCACTCAGCATCAAGGGTTGGAGTTGGGGGTTAAATCACCAAAAATGATTCCCGGGCGCGGCGCCGCTGCTGCCCACTGCTCCCCAAGGGGATGGGTCAAATGCAGAGGACAAATTTCACCACATCTAGTGTGTGTGTGACAATCATTGGTACTTTAATCTTTATCTTTAATCTTAATCTTTAATACTATCACAGACACTGGAAAACATGTTAGCATATTAGGTAATGCTAACAACACTAGCGTCATTACATTACGATAACACATACAACCATGCATGAAAACACTCCTACATACATCACACATGGGAGGGTTTAGTAAGTATGAACAGTTTTAGTTATATCGCAAAACTTAAATGTTGCTTGGAGTGATGGATGAATAATCTCTACAAGTAGGAACGTTATGGATGGCTAGAAGATGGAATGGCAGTTCTACTTCCTGTTGAAAACACTAATTGGAAAGACACTGCAGCACCTGCAGTGGGCGAACTTATCCAAAAGATGGCGCCATATAAACAACAACACACCTACAACACACATATTAGCTAATGATAATAGCTTCAGCTTTATTACATTACAATAACCCGCACAAATATGCGTGGAAACACCCCTACAGACATCACACATGGGACGGTTTAGTAAGTATGGATTGTTTTAGTTGTATTGCAAAACTTACGAACATTGCTTGGAGTGATGGATGAAGAATCTCTACAAGTAGTAACGCTATGGACGGCTAGAAGACGGAATGGCACATGCACTTTGATTTCTGAACTGAATCGCAAGATGGATCACATCATGGAGAAGCTTGCTGAAAGGAACAATTGAATATGAGAGCAGCCAGCATGGACGAATAGAACAGACAAGTCATTGTATTGTCTGCTTGCGGAAAACAAACATCCTAAACTACGATTTGACTCCCGCGAATGGCTTTGATGCTGTGAACAACAGGAACAGGCTGTTCTGAAAACACCCCGGAGGACACCTCAATGATGGACGCTTTTGACCTGCATCCCTCCTCAACGACACCTGGAGTCGAACTTTTGATTGCATGCAGAACGGCCCCAGCCTATGAACATTACCTCATTACACCCAAGACAATGGGCATACACACACCCACCCCCTCCAGCACCCCACGCCTTCACCAACACTTTTTTCCCCTCGGGGTGATGGACGGCTGGCAGTGCTTCATAGCAGCAGTCGCCCTCCAGGACCCCAACTCCCCGCCCCTTTGTTGCGAGTTGTTGTGATTAAATGTAACGTATTTATGTGTTTTTTCCCACTCCAGACTAGGCCCCCTTAGGAGCCCAGTCTAGATTGTATTTTTTTACTCATCTTCTTCCCCAGCGTTTTACCTTTTTATTATCTTTTACGGGGCACCTTTGGCGACCCATCAGCGTTCCTGTTCTGTAACCCTGTACACTGTTTGTTTGTCTAGTCTTGAACGGGTTTGTGCTGAAAACATAATTTTGTTGTACTTGTGCAATGACAATAAAGTCCTATCCTACTTCCGGTTGAAAGACACTGCAGCACCTGCAGTGGACGAACTCATCCAAAAGATGGCACCATATAAAATAATGCTAATGACTTCAGCTTCATTACATAACGATAGCGCGTACAATAATGCATGAAAACTAAGTAAGTACAGATTGTTTTAGTTAAATTGTTGCATGAAGTGACAAATGAAGAATCCTTTCGAGCAAAAACTCTACGGAAGAATAGTGGACGGAACGGGATATATTTCCGGTTCAAGGCACGAAGAAGGAACTACATTACACCTGCAGTGAGCGAACCCATCCAAAAGATGGCGCCACAGCGGAAACAACAACACACCCATTCAGTGTCTCTGTCGGTGTTAAATGAAAACATTTTGTTGGTGTTCCTGATGTTTCCCTCTTGTTTTCATTTGTTTTTTTGTCTTTTGGTTGGGGACCCTTTGGGACTGTGCGACTGCGGTGCTTTTTTGTGAACTTCTGGATCTGCCTCCCAGGAGCCTTCTGGCCATGGAGACCAGCTGCTGGATCTCTGTCACACCAGAGTCCGTTTGGAGAGACTGGAGGAGATGCGGATGAAGAGACAGGACTGCGGAGCTGGCGCTGAGCGCCGGGATGGAAAGGCTTCACAGTTTCTTGGCACTTTGGTCTCCTTAGACCAGGGGTCGGCAACCTTTACCACTCAAAGAGCCATTTTGACAAGTTTCACAAATTAAAGAAATCAAAGGGAGCCACAAAACTCTTTTGATCGAAAATGAATTAACACTGCATTCATAGCTATTTTGCTTTGGGCTATGTTTTAATCAGGGGTTTTAGACACACGCCCCGGCCCGCACCTGCCCGCACCTTAATATGAAAATGTAATGTTAGTGCGGCCCTCGCGAGTTTTAACTGAATGGCGCTTGGTAGCGTCATACACGCCAACCCTCACAATTTTTTCCGGGAGACCCCTGATTTTCAGGGCGTGATGGCACTGTTTATAGCACCCTCTACAGCCTGCTCTAACAGCATACCTGCTCCGCCACATGTTGAATACAGGTTCTGCTTATACACGTAAGTGACAGCAAGGCATACTTGTTCAACAGCCACACAGCTTACACTGACGGTGCCCGTATAAAAAAACTTTAACACTGTTACGTTACAAGTATGCGCCACACTGTGAACCCACACCAAAAAAGAATGACAAACACATTTCTGGAGAACATCCACACTGTAACACAATGCAGCCCTAACTCTTCCGGTCTACATTATACACCCCCACTACCACCAAACCCCGCCCACCTCAACCGACGCACGGAGGGGGGGGGGGGGGGGGGGGGGGGGTTTGGTGGTAGCTAGGGCTGCATGGGATTCTGGGTATTTGTTGTGTTGTGTTGTGTTATGTTGTGTTACGGTGTGGAGGTTCTCCAGAAATGTGTTTGTCATTCTTTTTTTGGTGTGGGTTCACAGTGTGGCTCATATTTGTAACGTAACAATGTTAAAGTTGTTTTCTATGGCTACCGTCAGTGTAAGCTGTGTGGCTGTTGACCAAGTATGCCTTGCTGTCTCCTAAGAGTGCAAGTATAAGCTTCGTACAACATGTGGCCGGGCTGGCACGCTGATTGTGCTGGCCATAGAGGACAATAAATGCAGTGCTCTTAGAGCTGTCTACAGAGAACAGTTCATGCAGTGCTATTAGAGCATGCCCCTAATTTAGTTGATAGGGTGAAAATTGTAGAATATTAGCCCCGGGAGATTTCTAGGAGAGACACTGAGATCCGTAAGTCTCCTGGGAAAATCGGGAGGATCGGCATGTATGCAGCTGAGCCGCATCAGAGTGGTCAAAGAGCCGCATGCGGCTCCGGAGCCGCGGCTTGCCGACCCCTGCCTTAGGCGCATCCTCGCTCATCCATGCGGACTGGACACTGGCCGAGAGTTAGTGGGCGGCCGAGGGTGGAGTCGGCTCTCTTGGTTGCTTTGTTGGGTCTGCTCCTGTCTCTGGCCATGCTTCCCCCACCCCAGCAGACAATGGCATGGACCACCGCAGTGTATGTTTTGTTTGTTGTTGTCTTTGTTTGACTTTTGTAGCTGTATGTTGAAATGGCTAGTCGCATCAGCTCTGCTCTTTTAATGTCCTTTGTGGTCTTTGATGTTTCCCTCTTACACACGTTTATGTGTGCTATGGCTATGAGTTTTTTTCCCCCCTTGGCCTCAGTCTTGACGCTATCTCCAGGGCCCAGGCTTAGACTAACCTGTTTCTCACCTTTTCTGTAAGGGGCGCTGGAAGTTGGCAGACCCGTCAGCGATCCTGTTCTGTCTCCTTGTAATGTTTGCTTGATTTTGAATGGGATTGCGCTGAAAACCTTAATTTCCCCTCGGGGATTAATCAAGTTTCCTCAGAAGGGTGACTGGCATCTCCCTTAGAGATAGGGTGAGAAATTCAGTCACATGAGAGAGACTCAGAGTAGAGCCGCTGCTCATTCGCTTGGAAAGGAGCCAGCTTAGGTGGTTCGGGCATAGAATAGAATAGAATAGAATAGAATAGAATAGAATAGAATAGAATAGAATAGAAAGTACTTTATTGATCCCTGGGGGAAATTCAGCACCACAGTTCGCTCACAATAGACAGTATTAATAATAAATAATATAATATATTATATATATAATATATAAATAATATAAATATATTCTACATATACTCTACATTTAAGTGCAGTCAAGGAACATATGCATTATACCAGGGGTGGGCAATTAATTTTTACCGGGGGCCGCATGAGCAACCCGAGCACTGCTAGAGGGCCACATCGACAATACTTCAATTAAATTTTGCTCAATATTATTTTTGATATATACCGTAAGATAAATAATAATAATAATAATAATAATAATAATAATAATAATACTTGTATTTAACCTAACTTAACTTTATACCAAAAGCACTGCTTTGGAAATCATTTGTACCCCTTTCAGAGATCACATTTAGTTCCCCTTAAACATCCTCATGTTGCACAATGAAATGTAAGCATAGGATGAAGTGTGCATTCCTGTAACTTTCTCTAGTAACAGCATTCCATGATTAATATAAATAAATTAACATTAATAATAAATGGCAGTAGAATAAGCACACGTATGACTGAGGAGTCATAGTGTCCACAACCAGCTCCTTGGTCTTCGTCACATTAAGCTGGAGGTGGTTCTTTCCACACCATGTGACAAAGTCCTCCACCAGTTTCCTGTATTCCTCATCGTCATCATCCTCGATACACCCCACTATCTCAGAGTCATCAGAAAACTTCTGAAGGTGGCAGGACTCTGACTGATAGTGGAAATCGGTGGTGTAGATGGTGAAGATGAAGGGGGAGAGGACTGTGCCTTGCGGAGCCCCGGTGTTGCTGACCAGCCTGTCAGACACACAGTCCTGCAGTTGCACGTACTGTGGTCTGTCAGTCAGGTAATCAACAACCCAGGACACCAAGGGGGCCTCCACCTGCATCGTCTCCAACTTCACACCCAGTAGTCCAGGCCGTATGGTATCGAAAGCACTGGAGAAGTAAAAAAAACATGACCCTCACACTGCTCGCAGGCTTGTCTAGGTGGGTGTGGGCTCGGTTCAGCAGGTATATGACTGCGTCCTCCACTCCCAGTTGGGGCTGGTAGGTGAATTGGAGTGGGTCCTGGTGGGGCTTGACTGTAGGGCGGAGTTGTTCCAGACGCGGGAGGTCCTCGTTGCACGTCCCACTGGGAGGAGACCCTGCGGCACACCAGCAATGGCCAATGCAGCTGGGTGAGGAAACTTAAGAATGGCGTCCCACAGAGCTCAGTGCTGGCACCAATGCTGTTCAACATCTATATCCATGACCTGTCTGCAACTGCATAGCCATACTTCAAAGAAGTATGGCTATGCAGATGATCTGGCCATCCTACTTATAGTAAGCCATCCTGGGAAGCAGCAGAACAGGGCATCTCTGAGGACATGAACACCCTGTTCTCATACCTCAGGAAATGGCGTCTCAAGCTCAGCATGGATAAGACAACATCTTCAATGTTCCACCTCAACAACATTGAAGCAGCCGGTGAGATGAACATCATGGTGGATAATTCCCGTTCCCATGTACCTCGGTGTGAAGCTTGACAGAACACTGACATTCAAACAACACCTGGACAGTGCCAAGGCAAAGACAAGTGCCCGTGCCGCCCTGATACGCCGCCTCGCCGGCACCACATGGGGAGCCACGAAGAAGACACTGCACATGTCCACGCTGGCCCTGGTGTTCTCAGCCGCCGAGTACTGTGCCCCGGTTTGGTGCCGTAGCCCCCCAGTAAAGAAGTTGGATGTCACCCTCAACAGCGCCCTGCGGACCGTCTCCGGGTGCCTGCGAGGGACCCCAGTAAACCAACTGCCCGTCCTCGCTGGCATCGCCCCGGCAAACATCAGACGAGAAGCAGCCACACTAGCCCTCTCCCGAAAGACACAGACCAGCGAATCCCACCTCCTCCAAAGATCGTCACAGAAACACCACGACGCGTGCGCCTTAAGTCAAGGCGCCCCTTTGCCATGCAAGCCCACAAGCTGCTCAGCACAACATCAGCTGATACTTCCAAGGCCACCTGGGTCAAGACGAGATGGAGAGAACAGTGGAAGTTACCAGAAACATCTAGGCTGCACCACTACGTCGATGACCCCACAGACATGTCCGGCCAGGACCTCAACCGCTTGAGGACCGGCGTCGGACACTACGGAGCAGCGATGAAGAGGTGGGGACTTGCGGATAGTGCCTCCTGCGAGTGTGGGGACCCAGTCCAGACAGTAGAGCACATAGTCAGTAGTTGCCCTAAACACCGGCCACCGAATGGCGAACAAGGTCTGATTGACCTGGACGATGACACGTTGACCTGGCTCGCCTCAACAGAGCTGCAAGTCTAAAGACACACGACAGAAGAAGAGACCCCGCAGCAGGCTAAGGACTAGATGGGGGGGATTATATCTCCTCTGGCCTGGGAACGCTTCAGGATTCCCCAGGAGGAAGTTGCTAATGTTGCTCTGGAGAGAGAAGTCTGGGGGTCTCTGCTAGAGCTGTTGTCCCCGCGACCCGATTCCGAATAAGCGGTTGAAGATGTATGGATGGATGGATTGATAATGTATTTCTGATTTTGATTCTAAAATAGGCCGCAGGGTTCAAAGCATAGGAACAAAGTAGCGGCTGGAAGTCCGGATTTTACGATTGTTCCAGTGCCAAAAAATGTTTCTCCGATTCCATTTTTTTTTTCAGTAGCAAAACTTACTGGCTCCATGTTACCTATGCACATGAAACATTTTTGCCATCGTTTGTGCTACACTGCAAAAAGTCAGTGTTCAAAAACAAGGAAACAAAATACAAAAATGAGGGGTATTTTATTTGAACTAAGCAAAATTATCTGCCAATAGAACAAGACAATTTGGCTTGTCAAGACTTTCCAAAACAAGTAAAATTAGCTAACTTCAATGACCCCCAAAATACCTTAAAATAAGAATATTCTCACTAATAACAACTGCCCTTTTCTTGGTAGAAAAAAAAAATAGACCTTTTTGCTCAATATGTTGAAAAATATTCTTAAATTAAGTAAATGTTAGTGCCATTATCTTGACATAATGATATGTGCTCGGCATTACATTTCTTGAAACCAGCAAACTTATACTAAAAACTAATTTATTGTTTTTAATGGAAAGGCAACAAGGCAACCGCTTGTTACTCTCGTGGTCTCCTAGCTGCTCAGGCAAGTCATATGGTCTAAAAATGCATTTTTCCATCGATAACATGACATCATCGCGCCAAGTGCGTGCTCTTTCAGTCAATTAGTGCGCATATATAAAGCCTGGCCAAAAATGTTTTAATTGTAATTTTGAAGAATTCATCTGAATGTGCATGAACTATTTCTGTTCAAAATTGTTAGAAATGTCACATGTTAAATGTTTAAATATTAACTGTCAGTTTACTGTACTGTGCCAACTGTACTACTATATGAGTATGTATTTTCTATTTTTTCATTGAAAATGAAACAGCAAAGTCCATTTGGCTGTCATATGGAATAAGCGGTAGAAAATGGATGGATGGATGGATGTTTTAATTATGAGACACAATTGTGTCAAAGACATGATTTTTTTTTTCATGCTTGAAATAAGGAATTATTACTTTAAAAAAGTAGTGTTATACTTGTGAGTGTTGATGACGCAGCTTTGCAACAGTTGATATTCTAGTTTCAAGCATGTTTTACTCAATATATAGGTCATCAAATCTCAGCAACAAGCTGTAATATCTTACTGAGATCATTTAGGACCAGACAGAAAATGAGCAAATATCACCCTTATTTGATATATTTAATCTTACTTAGATTTCAGTTTTTGCAGTGTAGGTTTGACTATTTTGTTGAATATTCTTTTGCCCGCCTGCAGCTCGTGCAGAACTCTGCTGCTCGTCTGCTAACACAGACCCGCAGATGTGAGCACATCACCCCTATATTAGCGTCCCTTCACTGGCTCCCTGTGCGTTACAGAATCAATTTTAAACTCCTTTTATTTGTTTTTAAATGTCTGAACAACCTCGCGCCAACATATCTCTCCGACCTCCTTCAGCCTTACTGCCCCACCCGATCCCTAAGATCAGCCAATCAGCTGCTACTGACGGTCCCGGACACAAGGCTGAAGCTTAGAGGTGACAGAGCTTTCGCTGCTGCTGCTCCCAAGCTTTGGAACGACCTACCTCTGAGTGTTAGACAAGCCTCCTCTCTTCCTGTTTTTAAATCTCTCTTAAAAACATACTTTTATTCCATGGCTTTTAACACTGAGTGATATCCATCCTGCAATGGTGCTCCATAATACACCTGCTGTGAACCTGTTTTTATATTTGTATGTTTTTATATTTTATTTATTTATTTTTTATCGTGTTCTGTTTGTGTTGTGTTGTGTTTGCTCGGTTCTCGTATTATCTTTTAACCTGCCCATTGTACAGCACTTTGGCTACCCCTGTGGTAACTTTTAAATGTGCTTTATAAATAAAGTTGATTTGATTTGATTTGATTTGTCAAAACCAGGTAAAATATTTGCTTGTGCTGTGTATCAGAACTTGTTATATAGAAAAAAAATGAGAACACAACTCATAAAAATCGATTTTCTTAGCAACCCCACGACTTGGTCAAGCCCTCCCTTAGTCCCGGGAAAGAACATATCCTGGAGCCATCCCTGACAATATGGGACTTTAAGTGGAAAAATAAGTGCATACCAAATGACAATAAATGCCACTTTGAACTAAATGTGCTTATATTAAAGGCAGAAAACTGCCAAATGTGATTAAATGGTGAATTTGGACATTGTGATCACACTTAACAACATTACAATCCAACTTTGACTACCTTTCTAAACCGCTGCTTTTCTGCTTTAGCAACAAACAAACGAAACCCGGTCAGGATAGTTCATGTGTTCATTTTAGCCAACGTCGCACACGCCTGGACTCCCGACCTTCTCTCGACGCCGCCGACTCGTGCTTTTATTTTGAAGTTGCCATCCTCGCACCTGCTTTGACTCTGGCTGTTATTTCTGTTTGGTGCCCCCCAGTGATGAAGCCCCTGATTGATGGACAGGGTCCAGGACGTCTCCGATCGACAGCTGTTGATAGCTCCGAAAATCGAGAGCAGCAGCAGTCGGAGCGTAACAATGAGCTCATTGCGCTCTTGGCTTGGGCGCCAGCCCAGCGAAGCCCAGCGCTCGGGGGGAGGGGAGGGCGGGAGGGGGGACCAGCTGAATTTCATGTGGGACCACAAATGAGTGCACATAGAAATTGAGCTGGGGTGCAGGGAAAGCAGAACTAGTAACACAAGACCGATAATTGCAATAAACCTCACGGAAAGACAACCGGGAGGACGGCAACGCAGTTTGCAGAACTTCGCTTTGTCCATTTGAGCACCGATGGAACCATCAAGTGAGAACACGGTCACCTCTGCCAATGGAGAAGGTCACACGTTCATCGGTATTATAGTCGCTGGGAGAAGCTCTAGGTTCCAACAAGTAAAAATCTACACATAGATCTTAAAAAACCCAAAATCAGTGAAGTTGGCACGTTGTGTAATTCGTAAATAAAAACAGAATTCAATGATTTGCAAATCCTTTTCAACTTATATTCAATTGAATAGACTGCAAAGACAAGATATTTAATGTTCTAACTGAGAAATGTAATTGTTTTGGCATTGTCTTGCTGAAATAAGCAGGGGCGTCCATGATAAAGTTGCTTGGATGGCAACATATGTTGCTCCAAAACCTGTATGTACCTTTCAGCATTAATGGCGCCTTCACAGATGTGTAAGTTACCCATGCCTTGGGCACTAATGCACCCCCATACCATCACACATGCTGGCATTTCAACTTTACGCCTAGAACAATCTTGGTTTTTTCCCTCTTTGTTCCAACTACGTGTCTCGTGCCAGCTGCTGCTAATAAGGGCGACAGGTGATTAGATAATCAGACCCAGCTGGGCAATCTACTCACCTGCCGTTGGCTTCGAGGCCGAGCCATACACACCCCATTCCTGCAGGAGGCACCCTGACCACACCCTCCTCCACAACATCTTTAAGACTTTAAAAAACAGGTGTTGATAAAAGGCTTCTCTGCTCTGAGATGTTACACTACATCATGTTGGAGATGTTATGGTTTAATTTGTGCTAATATAAATGCTAATTAAAATGCATTTTTTTCCACATCTTTATTTCCACAAATTACATATAGTACCGATAAATACCGGTGTACCGTACCGATAGACATCCCTAGTGACATCACATCGGGTTGCACGGCTCAAGACCTTGGTGGGTGGGCACACAGGCGTAGCCGTAGCGGACTGCCTGTAGGCAATGTTTCAACAACGCAAGCACGCCTGATAGAAAGCGCTCAAAAGTAAGGCTCCACTTTTCAAAATGCGCTAGCTTGTGGTTAATTTAGGTGGAATATGCCATATACATTGTACTGATTAGCAATTTTACATGGCGATTTCAACACCTGCAAATTTGACAATGAAAACTGCAATATCGTAGTCAAAACCTGTATTTACCTTTCAGATGTGTAAGTTACCCATGCCTTGGGCACTAATACACCCCCATACCATCACACATGCTGGCATTTCAACTTTGCGCCTAGAACAATCTTGGTTTTTTTCCTCTTTGTTCCAACTACGTGTCTCGTGCCGGCTGCTGCTAATAAGGGCGACAGGTGATTAGATAATCAGACCCAGCTGGGCAATCTACTCACCTGCCGTTGGCTTCGAGGCCGAGCCATACACACCCCATTCCTGCAGGAGGCACCCTGACCACACCCTCCTCCACAACATCTTTAAGACTTTAAAAAGCAGGTGTTGATAAAAGGCTTCTCTGCTCTGAGATGTTACACTACATCATGTTGGAGATGTTATGGTTTAATTTGTGCTAATATAAATGCAAATTAAAATGCATTTTTTTCCACATCTTTATTTCCACAAATTACATATAGTACCGATAAATACCGGTGTACCGTACCGATAGACATCCCTAGTGGCATCACATCGGGTTGCACGGCTCAAGACCTTGGTGGGTGGGCACACAGGCGTAGTCGTAGCGGACTGCCTGTAGGCAATGTTTCAACAACGCAAGCACGCCTGATAGAAAGCGCTCAAAAGTAAGGCTCCACTTTTCAAAATGCGCTAGCTTGTGGTTAATTTAGGTGGAATATGCCATATACATTGTACTGATTAGCAATTTTACATGGCGATTTCAACACCTGCAAATTTGACAATGAAAACTGCAATATCGTAGTCAAAACCTGTATTTACCTTTCAGATGTGTAAGTTACCCATGCCTTGGGCACTAATACACCCCCATACCATCACACATGCTGGCATTTCAACTTTGCACCTATAACAATCTTGGTTATTTTCCTCTTTGTTCCAACTACGTGTCTCGTGCCGGCTGCTGCTAATAAGGGCGACAGGTGATTAGATAATCAGACCCAGCTGGGCAATCTACTCACCTGCCGCTGGCTTCGAGGGCGGGCCATACACACCCCATTCCTGCAGGAGGCGCGCCGACCACACCCTCCTCCACAACATCTTTAAGACTTTAAAAAACAGGTGTTGATAAAAGGCTTCTCTGCTCTGAGATGTTACACTACATCATGTTGGAGATGTTATGGTTTAATTTGTGCTAATATAAATGCTAATTAAAATGCTTTTTTTTTCCCACATCTTTATTTCCACAAATTACATATAGTACCGATAAATACCGGTGTACCGTACCGATAGACATCCCTAGTGACATCACATCGGGTTGCACGGCTCAATACCTTGGTGGGTGGGCACACAGGCGTAGTCGTAGCGGACTGCCTGTAGGCAATGTTTCAACAACGCAAGCATGCCTGATAGAAAGCGCTCAAAAGTAAGGGTCCACTTTTCAAAATGCGCTAGCTTGTGGTTAATTTAGGTGGAATATGCCATATACATGCTACTGATTAGCAATTTTACATGGCGATTTCAACACCTGCAAATTTGACAATGAAAACTACAATGTCGTAGTCAAACAGCTGGTGTGTAATAAGCAGTGTTGGGTTAATTACTGAAAACCAGTCATGAGTTATAGTTACTAGTTACTTAATTTCAAAAGTAACTCAGTTACTAACTCAGTTACTTACACCAAAAAGTAATGCGTTACTTTGAAAAGTAACAATTTAGTTACTTATTTTTTTCTTTTCTTTTTTAAAAGCTCCCATTAATGCCCTTTTAGCCTTCATTTCAGTACTGTTATTGCACTGGAGAATAATACAATGTGTTGATCAACTTGACATGCATTTGCATCACTGAACTCTGCTAAGCAATGTGGTCTACATACAACACACAAACAATGTGGTCTACATACAACACACAAACAATGTGGTCTACATACAACACACAAACAATGTGGTCTACATACAACACACAAACAATGTGCTCTACATACAACACACAAACAATGTGGTCTACATACAACACACAAACAATGTGGTCTACATACAACACAAACAATGTGGTCTACATACAACACACAATCACGTTCGCAAACGACACAACACTAAGGGGGCGCCCCTTAGTACAGTACGTAGTACAGTACAGTGCAGACATTCGTGGGAGAAGCAGCAAATAGGGTGAACGCGAGTCCCCACGCACTGCGTAGGGACTCGCGTTAATCTAACAACAACAACAGTTGCAGTAGAAGGGATAATAATAATAATAATAATAATAATAATAATAATAATAATAATAATAATAATATGAATCAGAATTGATCCCCAAGGAGAAATTTATTTTTGTTACAATAACTGTGTAAATAATAGCCTATGTATGTGTACATCCATCCATCCATTTTTCTACCGCTTATTCCCTTTTGGGGTCGCGGGGGGCGCTGGAGCCTATCTCAGCTACAATCGGGCGGAAGGCGGTGTACACCCTGGACAAGTCGCCACCTCATCGCAGGGCCAACACAGATAGACAGACAACATTCACACTCACATTCACACACTAGGGCCAATTTAGTGTTGCCAATCAATGTGTACATACATTAGTTATTATTTTTATTTTAAATCTTCTCAAAACAGCCTGCCCTACACTTTACCCCCCGCCAGTAGACTGCTAGTAGACTACTAGTCTACTCTCATAACTTTATGTGTTGAGATAATGGGGACGTGTGTTTGTTTTCATGTGGCTTGTTTTCATGGGATCGGCAGTTCTTTTGACTGTACTGAATCACTAGAATCAGTGACTGACACAGCACCACACTGTGGCCGCAGTTCAGTACGTGAACCGAATCACTTCTTCAGTTCTTTTGACAGTACTGAATCACTAGAATCAGTGACTGACACAGCGCCACACTGTGGCCGCAGTTCAGTACGTGAACCGAATCACTTCTGCAGCAGCAGTACAGTTTAATTGCAAATCAGCATTATTATGATGATGATGATAGCTACTAAACAACATCAACAACAACAGTTGCAGTAGAATGGATAATAATAATAATAATAATAATAATAATAATAATAATAATAATAATAATAATAATAATAATAATAATAATATGAATCAGAATTGATCCCCAAGGAGAAATGTATTTTTGTTACAATAACTGTGTAAATAGTAGCCTATGTATGTGTACATACATTAGTTATTATTTTATTTTAAATCTTCTCAAAACAGCCTGCCCTACACTTTACCCCCCGCCAGTAGACTGCTAGTAGACTACTAGTCTACTCTCATAACTTTCTGTGTTGAGATAATGGGGACGTGTGTTTGTTTTCATGTGGCTTGTTTTCATGGGATCGGCAGTTCTTTTGACTGTACTGAATCACTAGAATCAGTGACTGACACAGCACCACACTGTGGCCGCAGTTCAGTACGTGAACCGAATCACTTCTTCAGTTCTTTTGACTGTACTGAATCACTAGAATCAGTGACTGACACAGCGCCACACTGTGGCCGCAGTTCAGTACGTGAACCGAATCACTTCTGCAGCAGCAGTACAGTTTAATTGCAAATCAGCATTATTATGATGATGATGATAGCTACTAAACAACATCAACAACAACAGTTGCAGTAGAATGGATAATAATAATAATAATAATAATAATATGAATCAGAATTGATCCCCAAGGAGAAATGTATTTGTGTTACAATAACTGTGTAAATAATAGCCTATGTATGTGTACATACATTAGTTATTATTTTTATTTTAAATCTTCTCGAAACAGCCTGCCCTACACTTTACCCCCCGCCCCCGCAGAGCAGAGAGCGAGAGCGTTGTCGTTCACTGAGTGATTCATATGGCGTCACATTAATCGTTCGCTCAGTCCCTCCCCCCGCCCTCTCATTGGCTGCGTCGTTCGCCGACGTTGAGGGTTCAGTGAGTCACAGAATGCGCCAGTTCCACTCATACCGGCATGGTCGCGGCGGAGCTCAACTGAACTGAGAAAGGAACGAATCAGTTCATGAAGTGATTCGGTTCAGTACGTTCACTCAAAAGATTCGTTCTTTCGAACGAATCGTTCGCGAACGACACAACACTAGACGTCAGTGAGTGAGCGGGCGAGAGAGGTGAGCGAGCGGCGACAGTGAGTGCGTGCAGGTGCTCTAGCTTGGTGGATGGCTGCGTCCAATAAAGTCACAAGGTTGCAACAAACCGCCGGCCTCGTCATTCACCCTCAGCTGTAAAGACCACTTCCGGGTAAAGTGAAGGTTGTTAGCCCCGAAGGAACGTCTCCCCTGTACCTTACAGTAACGCGTTACTTTGTAACGTGTTAGTCCCAACACTGGTAATAAGTACAATGTATACAATAAAAACACCTTGTCGGACTCAACAAAAGACAGGACTGGAACATTCAACTTAATGGCAAAGACTACTCCCTGACTGTCGCAACACACTGTAGTCCAGGGGTGTCCAAACATTTTGACTTGGGGGCCGCTTTGGGCTAAAAAACTTGACTGCCTGTAAAGTCACTATTATTTATATATGTGTGTGTGTACATATTATGTTAATATTGTGGATATATAATTGATATAATAGATGTATAATATATAATATTGGGTATTAAGTGTCAGAATATGTGTATCTAAGTTATCACAAAACGTTGTGTTTCAATGAGTTCCCGGCGAGCAGACAAAAGCTGTCTTCGATCTTACCAATCAAAAGGCTTGTAAAACTCCACTGTGTAGGATGGGAAGCGACATGAAGGTGTTGGTTTCTTTGATGTATTGTAATCCACAGGAAGATTTTGTCTTGACCCGAGATCTACAAAGCGGAGAGGTAGCAGGACCTGAAACCCCTCCATGAACCTTTTCTTTAAACTGTTTTGTAACCAAAGGCGACGGCTGTTTACGACCCCCCTTCCTTTAGAAACAGCTGTTGCCATGTAATCAGGGAAAGTCCAAATAAAAGAGGAGGCGTGCGACCTTTCGTCAGAGCGTGGTGGAAGACTGTAAAAGAGTAAAGCCCAGACGTTTCTCCTCAAAAAATCCATAAATCAATTTCACAGCTAATTGTGTATGTGCAACCCTAAAAAAATCATGATTTTTTATACTTGGCGCCATCTTGAAAGTATGTTTACGTCTCTTATATTAGCATGCCAACGATTTATGGTAGTTCTTTACTTAAATTTGTATGGTTACACCTAGAAATCGTGCATTCTGATATTTCTTCTTATTCGGTCACGTGCTGACATGTTTCCTGTCTGGTTCAAACACTGATGGCATTTATTAAACAAGACAAGAAGCAAGGAAATAAACAGAGACATAATTCAATTTGGCTCAATTGAGGAGAAACGTGTCGACCTGCAACCTCTTACAATGTCACCCACGCTCCGGCGAAAGATTGTATGCCTCCTTCCTTTATTTGGACTTTCTCTGACCACATGTCAACAGCTGCTTCCAAAGGGAAGGGGTCGTAAAAGAGTTCAAAGAAGAGGTTCTTAAAAGAGTTCAAAGAGAAGTTCGTAAAACAGTTCAAAAAGAGGTCGCCTGGAGGGGAGTCTGGTGCTGCTTCCTCTTCGCTTTTGTAGTTCTTGGGTCAGACACTATCTTTCTGTTTGGTTACAAAACATGAAAGAAACAGGAACACCTTCATGTCGCTTACCCCCTACCTAGTGGAATTTTACTAGCCTTACTATTGGTAGGGTTAAAGACAGCTTTTGTCTTCTCACCGGGCACTCAATGTAACATAACGTTTTTGTGATAACTTAGAAATTATTATTCTAACATTTCCATTTGGTGCTTTCAACTGGAAGTAGAAGTGTCGTTCCGTCTTCTAGCCGTCCATAGCGTATCTACACGTACGGAATCTTCTTTCATCCCTGCAAGCAACTTTTGTAAGTTTTACAAAATAAGTAAAACTCTTAACACTTACCAAACCGTCCCATGTGTGATGTCTGCAGGAGTGTTTTCATGCATATTTGTACTTTCATTAGCTAATACGCTAACACCTTTACGGGTGTCATTGTTAGTATTATTAACTTGCGGTGGCATTCTTTTTGTATCGTTTCAGTTCCACAAATTCCCCGGTAAATTCACCAACACGTCACCGTGGAGTTACTGAGTCTGTTTAGCTGATTGGAGAGCTAGCTTGCTCAGCTAGCGGGTCCATGACGACGAACTCTGTTTTGATTGATCGGCCGTTTTTGTTAGATTAATTGTTTGTAGGTTATCACAAAAATTTTGCGTTACATTAAGTGTTTGGTGAGAAGACAAAAGCTGTCTTTGGAACCTACCAGGAGTAAGGCTCGTAAAACTCCACTGTGTAGGGGGGGTAAGCAAAATGAAGGTGTTCTGTTTTCTTTCATGTATGGTACTCAACAGAAATATATTGTTCTAACCCAAGGACTTCAAAGCGGAGAGAAGACAGGATCTGCCCAATTTCCAGACGACCTCTTTTTGAACCTCCTTTTTGAACTATTTTACGACCTCTTCTTTTGAACTGTTCGGTAACCAAAGGCAACGCTGTTTACGACCCACTTCCCCCTGGAAGCAGCTGTGGTCATGTGGTCGGAGAAAGTCAAATAAAGAAGGAGGAGTACAATCTTTCGCCGAGAGCGTGCTGAGATACTGTTCAAACGTACAGTGTACAGGCGACTCTCCTCAATTGAGTCCAAATTGAATTCTGTCTCTGTTTGATTCTTTGCTTCTTGTCTTGTTTAATAGATGTCATCGGTGTTTGAACCTGACAGTTTTACTGCCGTGTTACAGACAATTGGAAACAATTAAGGTATGTAAATAAACATTTACAAAATGTTTCTGTATAAATAACTCATTTCACAACGTACACTGTATATCTGCGGTGGGTAGTTCGGAAAATACTCGAACCACAAAAATATACGCCACACATACACACTCCACCCCCCCAACCCAACGCCCTCGACGCAAACCCCATAGGGGTGATGAATGGATGGTCAGAGCCTGAGAGCTGCGGCCGACCATCATGACCTCGCACTCCCTTCCCTCTGTTGCTATATATCTCAAGATGTACGTTGTAATATGTATATGTGCTTTGCTATGGAGGTTTTTTTCCCACTCCAGACTGGGCCCCCTTAGGAGCCCGGTCTAGATTGTATTTTTTTTACTCATCCTTCCCCAGCGTTTTACCTTTTTCCCATTTTTTACGGGGCGCCTTGTAGGCGACCCATCAGCGTTTTTGTTCTGTAAACCTGTACACCAGTGGTCCCCAACCACCGGTCCGTGGACCGATTGGACCGATTGGCCGCGGCCGCACAAGAAATTAAAAAAAAAACAAAAAACTTTTTTTTTTTTTTTTTATTTCTTGTGCGGCCGCGGCCGCACAAGAAATAACATGAAAAACACAATATATACATTATATATTATACATAACATAAAAAACACAATATATACATTATATATCAATATAAATCAATACAGTCTGCAGGGATACAGTCCGTAAGCACACATGATTGTATTTCTTTATGACAATTTTTAATTTTATTTTATTTTTTTTATTTATTTTTTTAATTAAATCAACATAAAAAACACAATATATACATTATATATCAATATAAATCAATACAGTCTGCAGGGATACAGTCCGTAAGCACACATGATTGTATTTCTTTATGACAAAAAAACAAAAAAAACAAAAACAAATTATTAAATCAACATAAAAAACACAATATATACATTATATATCAATATAAATCAATACAGTCTGCAGGGATACAGTCCGTAAGCACACATGATTGTATTTCTTTATGACAAAAACAAACAAAAAAAAGTTGTATTTTTATTAAATCAACATAAAAAACACAATATATACATTATATATCAATATAAATCAATACAGTCTGCAGGGATACAGTCCGTAAGCACACATGATTGTATTTATGACAAAAAAAAAAAAGTGTTTTTTTTAATTAAATCAACATAAAAAACACAATAGATACATTATATATCAATATAAATCAATACAGTCTGCAGGGATACAGTCCGTAAGCACACATGATTGTATTTCTTTATGACAAAAAAAACAAAAAAAATTATTAAATCAACATAAAAAACACAATATATACATTATATATCAATATAAATCAATACAGTCTGCAGGGATACAGTCCGTAAGCACACATGATTGTATTTCTTTATGACAAAAAAAAAAAAAAAAAGTTTTATTTTTATTAAATCAACATAAAAAACACAATATATACATTATATATCAATATAAATCAATACAGTCTGCAGGGATACAGTCCGTAAGCACACATGATTGTATTTCTTTATGACAAAAAAAAAAAAATAAAAAAAATACTCCCCCTCCCGGTCCGTGGTCCCCAAAAAGGTTGGGGACCACTGCTGTACACTGTATGTTTTGTCTAATCTTGAACGGGTTTGCGCTGAAAACAAAGTTTTTTTGTACTTGTGCAATGACAATAAAGAACTATCTACTTTATCCGAGGTCGGGTCGCGGGGGCAGCAGCCTAAGCAGGGAAGCCCAGACATTCCTCTCCCCAGGCACTTCGTCCAGCTCTTCCCGGGGGATCCCAGCCAGCTGGGAGACATAGTCTAGTTTGGAAAATACTCGAAGTATCGACTCGAAATGAACAAATGAAATGAAAACACGACTGTAGACGCCGCACCAGGCTGCCTGTTGCTCTCACAAATATTACGGACATAAACAGCTCATCAAGTAACAATAAAGAAAGTGGAAGACATGACAACAAATTGCAACAATTTCATTGTTTTCTTCAGAGGACCTGGATAAGTCAAGTAATGATTATTGGGATTTATTTGAGTGGCAAAGTCATTTATTGTCCGCCGATCACGCTTTTATCTCCTCGTTACGCTAGATTGAATCGTGATGCAATAAAAATTGAGCGCTCGCGCAGCTTCGACGACCCAAGCCTTTCGGGGTTACCGCAACGACCCATTCCTCGCTCAAATCAGCGCCCGGGGCCCGCGCGCGATCCCCGAGCATAATTAAGGTAAATCCAACTCTCTGCCTTCATCGATGGCTGTTTTATTATTTTTTTGTTCTTCATTTCGAAAAATTTGGCAGCCGCTTTATTTCCCATATTAAAAAAGAAAACATTACCAACCCGAAAATGACTTTGGCATTCTGGAAGGCGAGACCCTCCATTGAGGGAAATGTGGCTTTTGCGGAGGGGGTGATGAAATGCTTAATAACAAAACGCCTCGCCGCCGCTGCCAGCGTCTGTATTGCGAGAGCTAACGGCTCGCTGGTGGTGCAGCGCGAGACTTGTAAAGTTTCCAAAGTTCACCGGCAGAGTTTGCCTCCCTCGCCACAACCGCCCGAGATCCGACGGAGAACATCTTTAATTGCTTTAAAAAAATCCGAATGCATGATAAGAACGGATTAATTTGATTTTTTTCCCCCTCCCCTCCCTCCTACAAGTAGCAGATGGTTTATGTCTCCTGTTGTAAGACGAGATCCCCCAGCTCGCCTCTGATTGGTCACCGCTAATGAAGCATGCCGGGGCTGATTATTGATTTAGAAAATGAGGACAACACGAGTACTGCGCGAGTGTGTGTGTGTGTGTGTGTGTGCGTGGTAATAAATTAAAGGCGAGCTTTGTTTAGGGCTTGACAGAGAGCTGCTTTCAACGACATCAAATATTACATTTCCCACTCAGGTGCTCTCTGGCCTGTCAAAGTCGTTTTATGGTTTCTCTCAAAACAGCCACTTTTAGATTTGCCTCTAACAAGCAGATGGTCGACTTGACTTATTTGTGTTTCTGAATGACCGATCAGATGCATGATGGGAAACGCAATGAGCTGCTTGTCAGGGAAGAGCTAATTCACAGGAGATGTTGTTCTTTTTTTTTTTTTATTATTTCTTTTAAGCGTCATCTTCTTCGGCTTTGTGTTATTATTGGCTGTTGCCAGAGCAGCTGCTTGCTAGAATTAACGTCCTAACACACTCCTGGAAAATTAACTACACTGTAATATCTTTAGGGGGGGGGAGGATAAGGTGGGAACTGCAGGAAGATGCTGCTTCTCAGAAGATATGCACTTTTTATTGTCCAGCGGGCCGTGCGTTTCCCACCTAGGCTTTCAGTGAATAATAATTGTATCTAAGTTATCACAGAACTTTGTGTTTCAAAGAGTTCCCGGCGAGAAGACAAAAGCTTGTCTTTGATCCTACCAAGAAGAAAGCTTGTAAAACTCCACCGTGTAGGGTGGGAAGCAACATGAAGGTGCTCTGCTTCTTTGATGTACTGCAATCCACAGAAAGATTGTGTCTTGACCCGAGAACTACAAAGCGGAGAGGAAGCAGGACCAGACTCCCCTCCAGGCGACCGTGTCTTTGAACTGTTTTGTGACAAAGGCGATGGCTGTTTACGACCCCCCGTCCCTTAGAAACAGCTGTTGCCATGTAATCAGGGAAAGTCCAACAATCTTTCGTCAGAGCGTGGAACACCGTACAAGGTGTGCGCGTTTCTCCTCATTGAGCCAAATTCAAAGGCCTACTGAAATGATTTTTTTTTAATTCAAACGGGGATAGCAGGTCCATTCTATGTGTCATACTTGATCATTTCGCGATATTGCCATATTTTTGCTGAAAGGATTTAGTAGAGAACATCGACGATAAAGTTCGCAACTTTTGGTCGCTGATAAAAAAAAAGCCTCGCCTGTACCGGAAGTAGCGTGACGTCGCAGGTTGAAAGGCTCCTCACATTTCCCCATTGTTTACACCAGCAGCGAGAGTGATTCGGACCGAGAAAGCGACGATTACCCCATTAATTTGAGCGAGGATCCAATCCAATCCACTTTATTTATATAGCACATTTACACAACAAGAATGTTTCCAAAGTGCTGCACAGCCATGATTAAAAACAATATTAAAAACAATATTAAAAACAATATTATGCTACACCAATGACTGAATAAAAACAAAGAATAAATGAATAGAAAACTAATACAGAGACAATATAAAAAAATAAATATGATTAAAAACGATTTTAAAGGGTAAAACCAATTAAAACAGTAAAATAGACATCAAAATTTATTTAAAAAAAAACACACAGGACAACAGAGGACAGAAGACCACACAACTCACGTAGTGTTAAAAGCCAAAGAATAAAAGTGGGTCTTAAGACGAGACTTAAAACACTCCACTGTGGAAGCAGTTTGAACATGGAGGGGCAGAGTGTTCCAGAGCTTAGGGCCGACCACAGAGAAGGCCCTGTCTCCCCTGGTTTTAAGTCTCGTCCTGGGCACCACGAGCTGGAGCTGGCTCTCGGACCTCAGGAGTGTAAATTTGGATGAGGTCCGAGATATACTGAGGTGCCAGTCCATGTAAAGCTTTAAAAACAAACAGCAAGGATTTAAAATCAATTCTAAAATGAACAGGGAGCCAGTGCAAACTCCGAAGAATTGGGGTTATATGCTCGCGTTTCCTGGCCCCTGTTAAAAGTCGTGCTGCCGCGTTCTGGACTAACTGCAACCGGGAGAGAGCTTTTTGGCTAATGCCAGCATAAAGTGCATTGCAGTAGTCCAGGCCACTTGAAATAAAAGCATGCACGACTTGTTCAAAAAGGTTCAAAGATAAAAATGGTTTTACCTTTGCTAAAAGACGAAGATGAGAAAAACACGATTTTAAAACGCCATTGACTTGTTTGTCAAATTTAAAATCGCTGTCTATAGTGACGCCAAGGCTGGTGACTTTGGGACGCACATCATTTTGCAATGGTCCCAAGTCAGTGAGGGCCGGACCAAAAACTGAAATTTCCGTTTTTCCCTCATTCATTATTAAAAAATTCTGGGCTAACCAAGCCTTGACATCACATAGACAGTTGAGAAGGGGTGTCAGGGGGCCGTGGCCTTTTGAAATTGGCATATAAATTTGGCAGTTATCTGCATCTGCATGTTTGTTAAAAATCTCTTAAATCCTTAAAAAGGATGAAAGATTCGTGGATGAGGAACGTGAGCGTGAAGGACTAGAGTGCAGTGCAGGACGTATCTTTTTTCGCTCTGACCGTAACTTAGGTAAAAGGGCTCATTGGATTCCACAATTTCTCCTTTTTCTATTGTGGATCACGGATTTGTATTTTAAACCACCTCGGATACTATATCCTTTTGAAAATGAGAGTCGAGAACGCGAAATGGACATTCACAGTGACTTTTATCTCCACGACAATACATCGGCGAAGCACTTTAGCTACGGAGCTAACGTGATAGCATCGTGCTTAAATGCAGATAGAAACAAAAGAAATAATCCCCTGACTGTAAGGATAGACAGAAGATCAACAATACTACTATCAGGAGACACCGAACCAAACCCTGGACCTGTAACTACACGGTTAATGCTGTCCAGCCTGGCAAAGCCTAGCAATGCTGTTGCTAACGACGCCATTGAAACTAACTTAGCTACGGGACCTCGTCAGAGCTATGCTAAAAACATTAGCGCTCCACCTACGCCAGCCCTCATCTGCTCATCAACACCCGTGCTCACCTGCGTTCCAGCGATCGACGGCGCGACGAAGGACTTCACCCGATCATCGATGCGGTCGGCTGCTAGCGTCGGATAGCGCGTCTGCTATCCAAGTCAAAGTCCTCCTGGTTGTGTTGCTGCAGCCAGCCGCTAATACACCGATCCCACCTACAGCTTTCTTCTTTGCAGTCTTCATTGTTCATTAAACAAATTGCAAAAGATTCACCAACACAGATGTCCAGAATACTGTGGAATTTTGCGATGAAAACAGAGCTTTTTGTATTGGATACAATGTGTCCAAATACTTTCGCTTCAACCATTGACGTCACGCGCATACGTCATCATACATAGACGTTTTCAACCAGAAGTTTCGCGGGAAATTTAAAATTGCACTTTATAAGTTAACCCGGCCGTATTGGCATGTGTTGCAATGTTAAGATTTCATCATTGATATATAAACTATCAGACTGCGTGGTCGGTAGTAGTGGCTCTCAGTAGGCCTTTAATAGATGTCATCAGTGTTTGAACCTGACGGAATACCTCTCAAAATACCATCATTGATGTCCCTACATAACCATTGCTGGAGAAATACTATACAGAAACACATTCACGCACTACTGGGCATTCAACCACATCAACAGTGTACAAAAACGGGTTATTTTCGGGCACATTTAAAAATCAATAAACCCGCATCAACAATTAAAACATATCTTATGTGGTTGTTACGGCTCAAGCACCTGCCGCCATAAATTCGTTTGTGCGCTCTTCTGAGCTGCGCTCAATCGGCAATCAACACACCTGCCGCTGATGAGAGCTCCACGTCCTTTTTAAGCCAGCGGGTCCTGCGTTCCAGGGCCAGAACGTAGCTACCCGTATAGTACAGTAAGCCCCTCTTCTGTGCTTATTGTGCCTTGTCCTGTGTCGTCATCCCGCAACTCTTGTTTGTTCCGTGGACTCGAGCTGTGTGTCTCGTCTCCCCGGATTCCCTCTGGTCTTCTTGCTGCCTTACCTGATCTCGACCTCTCACTTGGACACGGACTCTGACGCCTCGCTCCTGCCCTTGACCTCTTGCTTGTCCACAGACCTCCGAGCCTGCCTTGCCCCCTCTGGACTTCCGCATCTCTCACTACACGCACCTTCAACATTGTACGGTAACACTCACCAGTTAAACACATCACATAATCACACACCACGTATTTGGTTTATTGTGCTAATAAACACGCCTAAGGCTAAAAGACGTCCCTGTCTCAGTGCCATCTCCTTCTCCGCTGTGCCATTACAGTGCTACTGTCAAAATTAAAATTGCAAAAAACTCATAAAACGTAAAAAAAAATTAAAAAACAAAATATTTGAACTCGCAATTTGTAGCACCCATTGGACGCCGTATAAGCCAGTGGTACCGCTCGTCCATTCGAGTGGAAATGGCGGGCATTTCCCCATTTCATCGCCGACATTGTCTCACAAGATGTGGTTTCCCTTCAAATATCCTTCTTGAAAATGGCCTTGCAAATATATATCTGCCACCTAATCAACATTTTGTTCTCCTTCTTTGCGGGTCAACACGTCCTGCTAAGTTGCAACTTAGCAGGAGTGACAAGTGAGTATCCAATCACAGTCTCATTAAAGGCCTACTGAAACCCACTACTACCGACCACGCAGTCTGATAGTTTATATATCAATGATGAAATCTTAACATTGCAACACATGCCAATTACGGCCGGGTTAACTTATAAAGTGCAATTTTAAATTTCCCGCGAAATATCCTGCTGAAAACGTCTCGGTATGATGACGTTTGCGCGTGACGTCACGGATTGTAGCGGACATTTTGGGACAGCATTGTGGCCAGCTATTAAGTCGTCTGTTTTCATTGCAAAATTCCACAGTATTCTGGACATCTGTGTTGGTGAATCTTTTGCAATTTGTTTAATGAACGATGGAGATAGCAAAGAAGAAAGCAGTAGGTGGGAAGCGGTGTATTAGCGGCCGGCTGCAGCAACACAAACACGTAGCGGCTACGTATTAGCCGGTGTTTCATTGTTTACATTCCCGAACGATGACAGTCAAGCTTTACCATTGGCCTGTGGAGAACTGGGACAACAGAGACTCTTACCAGGAGGACTTTGAGTTGGATACGCGCTACCGTGAGTACGCATCTGCGACTTCCAAACATTTGATCGCTTGCCTGTACGTGCGTGCCGCTATGTGCATGTCACGTACGTAACTTTGGTGAAATACATGTGCTGTATGAACTTTGTGGAGGTGAGCGGTACTTTGGGCTGTGGGATTGAGTGTGTTGTACGGGTGTTTGATTTGTATTGGTGGGTTATATGGACGGGAGGGGGGAGGTGTTTGTTATGTGGGATTCATTTGTGGCATATTAAATATAAGCCTGGTTGTGTTGTGGCTAATAGAGTATATATATGTCTTGTGTTTATTTACTGTTTTAGTCATTCCCAGCTGAATATCAGGTCCAACCCGCCTCTCACAGCATCTTCCCTATCTGAATCGCTTCCACTGCCCTCTAGTCCTTCACTCTCACTTTCCTCATCCACAAATCTTTCATCCTCGCTCAAATTAATGGGGAAATCGTCGCTTTCTCGGTCCGAATCGCTCTCGCTGCTTGTGGCTATGATTGTAAACAATGTGCAGATGTGTGGAGCTCCACAACCTGTGACGTCACGCTACTTCCAGTACATGCAAGGCTTTTTTATTAGCGACCAAAAGTTGCAAACTTTATCGTCGATGTTCTCTACTAAATCCTTTCAGCAAAAATATGGCAATATCGTGAAATGATCAAGTATGACACATAGAATGGACCTGCTATCCCTGTTTGAATAAGAAAGTCTCATTACAATAGGCCTTTAACATCAGGCTACCTAGATAGGCTACTGTCAACAAGTTGTTATCTGATTGGCTATTGATTGGCTTAAAATGAACAAATGAAATGAAACCATGACTGTAGACGCTGCTTTTGCGGCTTGGGAACATACCTACACGGACTGCAGAGGACGCTGCTTCTCAAAAGATAGGCACCTTTTTGGTCCTGCAAAGGCAGTGGCGGCCCGTGCGTTTCCCACCTAGGCCTTCAGTGATGTCCGACTTCAATGATTACCTCTCAAAATACCGTCATTTATGTCACCACATGACCATTGCTGGAGAAATACTATACAGGAACACATTTACGCACTACTGGGCATTGATCCACCTCAACAGTGTACAAAACGGGTTATTTTGTGACGCATTTAAAATTCAATAAACCCGCATCAGCAATTAAAATATACACTATATTGCCAAAAGTATTTGGCCACCTGCCTTGACCTAGAAGTGCCATCCCATTCCTAACCCATAGGGTTCAATATGATGTCGCTCCACCTTTTGCAACTATTACAGCTTCAACTCTTCTGGGAAGGCTGTCCACAAGGTTGCGGAGTGTGTTCATAGGAATTTTCCACCATTCTTCCGAAAGCGCATTGGTGATGTCACACACTGATGTTGGTCAAGAAGGCCTGGCTCTCAGTCTCCGTTGTAATTCATCCCAAAGGTGTTCTATCGGGTTCAGGTCAGGACTCTGTGCAGGCCAGTCAAGTTCATCCAAACCAGACTGTGTCCTCCATGTCTTTATGGACCTTGCTTTGTCATGTTGGAAGAGGAAGGGGCCCGCTCCAAACTGTTCTTTAAGGTTGGGAGCATGGAATTGTCCAAAATGTTTTGGTATCCTGGAGCATTCAAAGTTCCTTTCACTGGAACTAAGGGGCCAAGCCTAACTCCTGAAAAACAACCCCACACCATAAGTCCTCCTCCACCAAATTTCACACTCGGCACAATGCAGTCTGAAATGTAGCGTTCTCCTGGCAACCTCCAAACCCAGACTGGTCCATCAGATTGCCAGATGGAAAAGTGTGATTCATCACTCCAGAGAAGGTGTCTCCACTGCTCTAGAGTCCAGTGGCGAGCAGCTGCTCGGCCATGGAAACCCATTCCATGAAGCTCTCTGCGTACTGTACGTGGGCTAATTGGAAGGTCACATGAAGTTTGGAGCTCTGTAGCAACTGACTGTGCAGAAAGTCTCTTTGCACTATGCGCTTCAGCATCCGCTGACCCCTCTCTGTCAGTTTACGTGGCCTACCAATTGGTGGCCGGATAATCATTGTATTCCGTTTATATTTACATCTAACACAATTTCCCAACTCATATGGAAACAGGGTTTGTACAAAACGTACACATGGTAAGCTATATTCTACTAGCAGCTACACAACAGCTAAGCACACAATAGCACATAAGCTAGACAGTCGAGTAAGTGTGAACCATACTGCGTACAAACAAGTATCAATTATAGTTGCATCTTACTTACACATGCAAAGTCTCCAAGGCAGAAGTGCATTAGAAGTTATCCAGTAACAAACGTGTCCTGCGCATTTACCGCATCCCTGCACTAAAAAAATATACACAGGGCTTCTATTTTTGCCGGTCGCCACAACACGGCGGGTGGATTTCTCACAAATCTTCTTGTTTGGGACAGAAATAAATGATCGAGTTTACTTTCAAAAACAACATACTATTATATATAAAATACTTTGAAACGTCCTAATGGATGAAGTCAACTTGTTCAAGGTTTTCAGACGTAATTTTACATTGTTTACACAAATGGATGTGGACATGGGGATTCCAGAGGTCGAAAATTAGGGAATCATCTTACAGGCATATCCCCCACAGCTATATGGGGGACTGTGTCATATACCGGCTGATACAAGGGAGTGGTGTGTCAGGGATGATGGTTACCGTTGTGTTGTTGCTTGCTATAGATGGACAAAGTTGTTGTTCTGCAAGGAAAAACTGGCGTATTTTCCACAAGTCCAGTCCAGACACCTGCCAGTGGGTGTTGCAAAGCTCGAGACGTTCCTCGGTTTTGCCGTTCAGCAGGCGTTACCTATCTCTAATGCGGATTACGCATTCAGTGGAATTCCGGGGCTATAAGATTCACAAAGAGTCAAAGTTCAATCAATGTTTATTTATATAGCCCTAAATCACAAGTGTTTCAAAGGGCTGCACAAGCCACAACGACATCCTCGGTTCAGATCCCACATCAGTGGGATGACAATGAGAAACCTTGGAAAGGACCGCAGATGTGGGTGACTCCCCTCCCCTCTAGGGCGACCGGTGCAATGGGCGTCGAGTGGATCTAACATAATAGTGAGAGTCCAGTCCATAGTAGATCGAACATAATAGTGAGAGTCCAGTCCGTAGTGGATCCAACATAATAGTGAGAGTCCAGTCCACAGTGGATCTAACATAATAGTGAGAGTCCAGTCCATAGTGGATCTAACATAATAGTGAGAGTCCAGTCCGTAGTGTATCCAACATAATAGTGAGAGTCCAGTCCATAGTGGATCTAACATAATAGTGAGAGTCCAGTCCATAGTGGATCTAACATAATAGTGTGAGAGTCCAGTCCATAGTGGATCTAACATAATAGTGAGAGTCCAGTCCATAGTGGATCTAACATAATAGTGAGAGTCTAGTCCATAGCGGATCTAACATAATAGTGTGAGAGTCCAGTCCATAGTGGATCTAACATAATAGTGAGAGTCCAGTCCATAGTGGATCTAACATAATAGTGAGAGTCCAGTCCGTAGTGGATCCAACATAATAGTGAGAGTCCAGTCCATAGTGGATCTAACATAATAGTGAGAGTCCAGTCCATAGTGGATCTAACATAATAGTGTGAGAGTCCAGTCCGTAGTGGATCTAACATAATAGTGAGAGTCCAGTCCATAGTGGATCTAACATAATAGTGAGAGTCCAGTCCATAGTGGATCTAACATAATAGTGTGAGAGTCCAGTCCATAGTGGATCTAACATAATAGTGAGAGTCCAGTCCATAGTGGATCTAACATAATAGTGAGAGTCCAATCCATAGTGGATCTAACATAATAGTGAGAGTCCAGTCCATAGTGGATCTAACATAATAGTGTGAGTCCAGTCCGTAGTGGATCCAACATAATAGTGAGAGTCCAGTCCATAGTGGATCTAACATAATAGTGAGAGTCCAGTCCATAGTGGATCTAACATAATAGTGAAAGTCCAGTCCATAGTGGATCTAACATAATAGTGAGAGTCCAGTCCGTAGTGAATCTAACATAATAGTGAGAGTCCAGTCCATAGTGGATCTAACATAATAGTGAGAGTCCAGTCCATAGTGGATCTAACATAATAGTGTGAGAGTCCAGTCCATAGTGGATCTAACATAATAGTGAGAGTCCAGTCCTTAGTGGATCTAGCATAATATAGTGAGAGTCCAGTCCATAGTGGATCTAACATAATAGTGTGAGAGTCCAGTCCATAGTGGATCTAACATAATAGTGAGAGTCCAGTCCATAGTGGATCTAGCATAATATTGTGAGAGTCCAGTCCATAGTGGATCTAGCATTATATTGTGAGAGTCCAGTCCATAGTGGATCTAACATAATAGTGAGAGTCCAGTCCATAGTGGATCTAACATAATAGTGAGAGTCCAGTCCGTAGTGGATCCAACATAATAGTGAGAGTCCAGTCCATAGTGGATCTAACATAATAGTGAAAGTCCAGTCCATAGTGGATCTAACATAATAGTGTGAGAGTCCAGTCCATAGTGGATCTAACATAATCGTGAGAGTCCAGTCCATAGTGGATCTAACATAATAGTGAGAGTCCAGTCCGTAGTGGATCTAACATAATAGTGAGAGTCCAGTCCGTAGTGGATCTAACATAATAGTGAGAGTCCAGTCCATAGTGGATCTAACATAATAGTGAGAGTCCTGTCCATAGTGGATCTAACATAATAGTGTGAGTCCAGTCCATAGCGGATCTAACATAATAGTGAGAGTCCAGTCCATAGTGGATCTAACATAATAGTGAGTGTCCAGTCCATAGTGGATCTAACATAATAGTGAGAGTCCAGTCCATAGTGGATCTAAAATAATAGTGAGAGTCCAGTCCATAGTGGATCTAACATAATAGTGAGAGTGCAGTCCATAGTGGATCTAACATAATAGTGAGAGTCCAGTCCATAGTGGATCTAACATAATAGTGAGAGTCCAGTCCATAGTGGATTTAGCATAATAGTGAGAGTCCAGTCCATAGTGGATCTAACATAATAGTGAGAGTGCAGTCCATAGTGGATCTAACATAATCGTGAGAGTCCAGTCCATAGTGGATCTAACATAATAGTGAGAGTCCAGTCCATAGTGGATCTAACATAATAGTGAGAGTCCAGTCTATAGTGGATCTAACATAATAGTGAGAGTCCAGTCCATAGTGGATCTAACTTAATATTGCGAGAGTCCAGTCTATAGTGGATCTAACATAACAGTGAGAGTCCAATCCATAGTGAGGCCAGCAGGAGACCATCCCGAGCGGAGACGGGTCAGCAGTGCAGAGATGCCCCCAACCGATGTACAGGCGAGCGGTCCACCCCGGGTCCCGACTCTGGACAGCCAGCACTTCATCCGTGGCCACCGAACCACGGGGGAGAGGGGGGCAGAGCAGAAAAGAAAAGAAACGGCAGATCAACTGGTCTCAAAGGGGGTCTATTTAAAGACTAGAGTATACAAATGAGTTATAAGATGGGACTTAAATGCTTCTACTGAGGTAGCATCTCTAACTGTTACCGGGAGGGCATTCCAGACTACTGGCGCCCGAATAAAAACGCTCTATAGCCCGCAGACTTTTTTGGGGCTCTGGGAATCACCAATAAGCCGGAGTTCTTTGAACTCAGATTTATTTGTTTTTACGTCCAAAAAACAGTCGTTGAACTTTTGCCCCTTCTGACGTTCGCGTGCTAGCCTCTCGCCAGCCGGCCCGGGCCGAAACAATAAAGCGGACGACTCCGTGACGGCGTTTGCCGACGAGAAGTTTAAGAAAACGGTGACGTGCGTTTGTGGCTTTTAAGTCAAAGTGTAGCGCTTGTATTATTTAGGAAGTCACATCTGTGAAACCATCCGAGCGCTCCTCCCGGTGCGCCACGTGAAGGCGGTCCGGCGCTCGCTTGGTCATGTGACGCTCAACTCTGATGTCAGCCTGCCCGGGGCTAACCCGCCGTGGCGTTTTACCACCTGTTACTAATCGCTGGCTCGACCCGTCACGACACAGCTGCTGATTCGAGTCAACACAAGACCCTCCAGGAGCGGCGGCGGTGGCGTCCCCGCGGACCCGCGGGAGCGACTTCATGGATTTCTTGCGTCATTAACAATTGATTAGTTGCCACTTCGTGTTATTTACACTGGACTGACGGAGACGCCGCTCGCAGCCCGGGCAGCGGCCCGCTGGGACGCCCCCCGGTCCGACGGCACGTGTGAAAGCGTTTAATATTGTAGGGGGAGACGACGCCACCTGCAGCCCGGGACGTGATGTGCGGTGGAGACGGCGCCTCGGGAGCGACTCCGCGGGGACGGAGGGTGGCAGCGGCCTGCGGAGCGTGCAGACGGCCGCCTCGCGACTATATAATGTATAAGTCCTCGCCGCCACGTCACACACCGCCGCTGTTCACTTGACCTGCTTTAGCTCCGCGCTGCGCACCACAAGACTCGCCCCCCCCAAGCCAGGAAGAAACTGTGTCTCACCACCTTTATCACGCACTCTACATATACTGATCTAGAAATTAAACTTAGCTGTTTCCTTTTTTAAACTGTATCCTTTGTTTTGATCACAACAACCAAAAATGCTCAAATTAGTGACTATTTAAAAAACTGAAAATAACATGGTGTGTCCGAAAAGAAGCAGGAAGAAGCACACGCTTATAACAGTGGTTCTCGAACCTTTTTTCACCAAGTACCACCTCAGGAAAACACCATAATGACCAACCTTAAAGTACAGTAGCGTAGTAGGCCTAAGTATTCATTAAAAACATGGCAGTTGTTTTATTCAACGAGTATATTAAAGGCCTACTGAAATGACATTTTCGTATTTAAACGGGGATAGCAGATCCATTCTATGTGTCATACTTGATCATTTCGCGATATTGCCATATTTTTGCTGAAAGGATTTAGTAGAGAACATCGACGATAAAGTTCGCAACGTTTGGTCGCTGATAAAAAAGCCTTGCCTGTACCGGAAGTAGCGTGACGTCACAGGTTGAAAGGCTCCTCACATTTCCCCATTGTTTACACCAGCAGTGAGAGCGATTCGGACCATGAAAGCGAACATTACCCCATTAATTTGAGCCAGAATGAAATATTTGTGGATGAGGAACGTGAGAGTGAAGGACTAGCGTGCAGTGCAGGACGCATCTTTTTTCGCTCTGACCGTAACTTAGGTACAAGGGCTCATTGGATTCCACAATCTCTCCTTTTTCTATTGTGGATCACGGATTTGTATTTTAAACCACCTCGGATACTATATCCTCTTGAAAATGAGAGTCGAGAACGCGAAATGGACATTCACAGTGACTTTTATCTCCACGACAATACATCGGCGAAGCACTTTAGCTACGGAGCTAACGTGATAGCATCGTGCTTAAATGCAGATAGGAACAAAAGAAATAAGCCCCTGACTGAAAGGATAGACAGAAGATCAACAATACTACCAAACCCTGGACCTGTAACCACACGGTTAATGCTGTACCGCCTGGCGAAGCCTAGCAATGCTGTTGCTAACGACGCCATTGAAGCTAACTTAGCTATGGGACCTCGACAGAGCTATGCTAAAAACATTAGCTATCCACCTACGCCAGCCCTCATCTGCTCATCAACACCCGTGCTCACCTGCGTTCCAGCGATCAACGGCGCGACAAAATACTTCACCCGATCATCGATGCGGTCGGCGGCTAGCGTCGGATAGCGCGTCTGCTATCCAACTCAAAGTCCTCCTGGTTGTGTTGCTGCAACCAGCCGCTAATACACCGATCCCACCTACAGCTTACTTCTTTGCAGTCTCCATTTTTCATTAAACAAATTGCAAAAGATTCACCAACACAGATGTCCACAATACTGTGGAATTTTGCGATGAAAACCGAGCTTTTTGTATTGGATACAATGTGTCCGAATACTTCCGTTTCAACCATTGACGTCACGCGCATACGTCATCATACATAGACGTTTTCAACCGGAAGTATAGCGGGAAATTTAAAATGGCACTTTATAAGTTAACCCGACCGTATTGGCATGTGTTGCAATGTTAAGATTTCATCATTGATATATAAACTATCAGACTGCGTGGTCGGTAGTAGTGGCTTTCAGTAGGCCTTTAAAACACAGTAGCATAGTAGGCCTAAGTATTCATTAAAAACATGGCAGATGTTTTATTCAACGAGTATATTAAATATTTTTGGGCATGGTAACATTACACACAGTTTGAACAGTAACACTGTGTTTGAAAATGTAATTAAGTGATTATGTGGGGTACCACTCGATGAAGCCCACGCACCACTAGTGGTACAAGTACCACGGTTTGAGAATCACTGACTTACAATGTCCTTATCATCAACAAAATACATTTATTCAAAATAGTATGTATCGTATATTATATTACAGAGTATTTGTATTGTTAGAATAATTATGCGTATATTATCACACAACTCTTATGCTTAAGGGCCGTTGCTATAGTTATTATTAATTGTGCTGAAGTGGTATGTTCCTTTGTCAGTGCAAAGCTGGCAAGCCAAAAGATTGCAAGCCAGTCTCATATCAGTGTCTGTGTCCAGAAGGACGAACACCGCCGTGACGCAGACAGAGCAGAGACAAGGCGATATCACCAGCGTCAATACATTTGCATTTCTTGTACAAACATATATTGTGTCTAACTGGAGCTGTCCAGATTACCCCCTTCCCTCAGCGACAGCTTCAGTGATGTAACCAGGGACCTCCCAAATAAATAGAGAAAGCATGTGGGCTAGACTTTAGAGCGAAGTTTGGATCTGTAACTAGAGTACAACCCAAATAACGTCTTTCCTCAATTGAGCAAAATGTAACTCCGTCTCTGCATGATTCCTTGCTTCTCGTCTGTTTTAATAGATGTCATCAGTGTTTGAACCTGACATGTATATAATTACATAAATCATATCATTGCATCCCTGAATATTCAAAATAAAATGAACAATCATTATTTCATCAATAATAATAATAATAATAATAATAATAATGAATTGCATTTGTTACGCACTTTACATTTGTTAAAATCTCAAAGTGCTACAAAGTATTACAAATAAAAATAGAAAGTAAGAATATATAATACAAAATTAAAATAGAAATGAATCATAACACACACTAGATAAACACTAGATAAAACAGAAACATAGATATCATCAAATGTAGTTTGTATGAATAAAATATATCCTTAATATATTTGATGTCTCCTCTTTCTAAATTGAATGATGTTACTGCTTTGTTTTTTGATAGAATAAAATTGAATTCTTGCTTTGATTGTTTTTTTTTGTTTTAAACTATTTTCATCATGGCTTTCACCGAAAACGTGTCCATAAATTAGACGCACTGTCTTATAAGCCGCAGGGTTCAAAGTGTAGGAAAAAAGTCCTGGATTTACAGGAACACTAAATCAATAATGAATATGTTTCTTAATTAAAATGTCAATAAAACTGAAGTACAAATGAAAATACAGCTTCCCCATTTTAGTCATAATTTGTCCTCAAATTTAACATATTTATAAAAGATGGTAATATAGAAACGTTTGTCAAAATTATTTTGCAGGCAAAATTTTTCATCCATAAATGTCGATTTCTGAAAAAAAAAATCCTACATTTTCAAATTGGCTTAATGGTGTAAAATGATCAATTAAATCTTGGAAAATGGTTAAAAGTACAACATGTTACGCTTGGGTAGCATGGTAATGCGCGGATCGTTTCCCCAAGATGCAGACGGAGCTCCGGAGGCAGTGTGCAGGTAGGGAAAGGATTTATTTTCCATAAATCAGTCAGGAAGTACAAATCAACAGAAAAGCCTGCCGACAGCTTAGAACAGGAACAGGAACAGGAACAGGAATCCAAAGGTCTACAAACGTAACGTGTTGCATGACGTAAACAAAACAGTCAGACCGAGTGTGGTGAGAGGCAGGAATACATTACTCTCTGATTAGTGCCCGGGAGCAGGTGAGCGTCCCGAACACTAATCAGAGGCAGGTGAAAATAATCAGCACTCATGGCAACTAAGAAACACAAACCCAGGGGTGCTAAGGGAGTTTTAAACTAAACAAAACATGATCCGGGCAACGGATCATCACACAAAAGCCCTTGAATTGATATCTTTGTTGTAGAAATCTAAAGTGATTTAGATTAGCCCTTTTTTTCCCGTCTATTTGAATTTTGTATTTGATTCTATTGTTTATTATTATTATTTGTAATACTCTTAATACTTTCTTTCCTTGTCATGTTTTGTTAAAGACAATATTTGCTCAACCTGATGGATGTGTAAAATTTTTGAATATGTACACTATTATGTACATTGTGGATATGTTTGTTGTTCAATAAAATATATATATATATATATATATATATATATATATATATATATATATATATATATATATATATATATATATATATATATATATATATATATATATATATATATATATATATATATATATATAAAGTAATAATTTCTGCGCTTAATTTCTCTATGACTTTATTTCCATATTTCTTCTGTTTGTTGGGGATTGTCATTACTGCCACAAGTGGTGGAAAAGTGTATTACAACTGAATACCTCGTGGCCCACAGCTGAGAAACATTATTTTTGACGGCCCACTAGGGGCCGCTCGCGGCCCAACAATACAACGTGGTTAAGAAACCCTGGTTTAGAACACAAACAATAAGTACCGCATTTTCCAGACTATAATGCACACTTAAAATCGTTTTTTTTCCCCTCAAAACTCGACAGTGCGCCTTATAACCCGGTGTGCCAAATGTACGGAATAATTCTGGTTTTGCTCACCGACCTCGAAGCTATTTTATTTGGGTATATGGTGTAATAATAAGTGTGACCAGTAGATGGCAGTCAAACATAAAAGATAAGTGTAGGCTGCACTACTATGGCAATATATCTCAAGTAAAGAACACCAACATTTTATACGTTCCATTGAAAATATAGAACATTACACACGGCGCTCAAAAGTCTATCAACATGTTTTAGTACGACTTTGGTAAGCTATGAAGCCACACCCCTTGATGGATTGTCGGCGCATTAAACATAGGAGTAGTATTATGGTGTGTGTATAAGGTAAGACATATCTGGCGTTTTGTTTCGCAATATTATGCAAAAGCAACTTTTCTTACCTTCTGGTACCTGCTGATCAGTATTTGGGATCTGCATAAATCCGTAAAAATTGTGCGTGTCCGCCTTTGTAGTTATCTTCTTGTTATGTGACATTCATCCTCCACTGTTGCCATTTCTAATATAAAGTAGTGTAAAGTTCTTACTTATATCTGTCAGTAAACTCGCCATGAAAGCGCTAAAACATACCGGTGTAGTGAGTTTACATTATTCACCCAAGGAACTTTAGTTATTAGAGTTCCGGTCGGACGTTTTCCGGTGTGGTTATGAGGAGATGCTGCTCCATTATTGATTGAAGTAAAGTCTGAATGTCATTAAAACAGTTAGCTCCGTCTTTTGACACTTCTTCCACTCCCGTCCTTGCACGCTACACCGCTACAACAAAGATGGTGAGGAGAAGACGCTGCCGAAGGTGAGCCACGTAAATAAGACCGCCCACAAAACGGACGCATCCTGAAGCGACTGTCAGAAAGCGGCTTGAAGATGATCTGTAAAACATCATCTATGCAACATTTTGACCAAAGAACCACCATTACATGTTATGTACACCGGTGTTTTTCAACCTTTTTTGAGCCGAGGCACATTTTTTGCGTTGAAAAAACACCACCAGCAGAAATCATTAAAAAACGACACTCAGTTGACAGTAAAAAGTCGTCGTCGCAATTGTTGGATATGACTTTAAAGCATAACCAAGCATGCATCACTACAGCTCTTGTCTCAAAGTAGGTGTACTGTCACCACCAGTCACATCACACTGCGACTTATTTTGAGGTTTTTGGTGTTTTCCTGTGTGTAGTGTTTTAGTTCTTGTCTTGCGCTCCTATTTTGGTGGCTTTTTCTCTTTTTTTGGTATTTTCCTGTAGCAGTTTCATGTCTTCCTATGAGCAATATTTCCCGCATCGACTTTGTTTTTATCCTTCTTCGTGGGGTCATGTTCGGATGTACATTGTGGACGCCGTCTTTGCTCCACAGTAAGTCTTTGCTGTCGTCCAGCATCCTGTTTTTGTTTACTTTGTAGCCAGTTCAGTTTTATTTTTGTTCTGCATAGCCTTCCCTAAACTTCAATGCCTTTTCTTAGGGGGCACTTACCTTTTGTTTATTTTTGGTTAAAGCATTAGACACCTTTTTACCTGCACCCTGCCTCCCGCTGTTTCCGACATCTACAAAGCAAATAGCTACCCTCTGCCACCTACTGATATGGAAGAGTATTACAAGGTTACTCTGCCGAGCTCTGGACAGCACCGACACTCAACAACACATCATTTGCCGACTATAATTACTGGTTTGTGTTAGAATAATTATGTATATAATATCACACTAACTTTATGCTCTAGGGCCATTGTTACAAATTATTGTCAATTGTGCTGAAGTGGTATTTTTGTGGGCAGCACGGTGGCAGAGGGGTTAGTGCATCTGCCTCACAATACGAAGGTCCTGAGTAGTCGTGAGTTCAATCCCGGCCTCGGGATCTTTCTGTGTGGAGTTTGCATGTTCTCCCCGTGACTGCGTGGGTTCCCTCCGGGTACTCCGGCTTCCTCCCACCTCCAAAGACATGCACCTGGGGATAGGCTGATTGGCAACACTAAAAAATTGGCCCTAGTGTGTGAATGTGAGTGTGAATTTTGTCTGTCTATCTGTGTTGGCCCTGCGATGAGGTGGCGACTTGTCCAGGGTGTACCCCGCCTTCCGCCCGATTGCAGCTGAGATAGGCTCCAGCGCCCCCCGCGACCCCGAAGGGAATAAGCGGTAGAAAATTGGATGGATGGATGGATGGATGGTATTTTTGTATCTGTGCAAGCTGGCAGTCCAAAAGACTGCCAGCCGACTTTTATCAGTGTTGTGTGCCAAGGCCGAACACCGTGACGCAGACAGAGCAGAGACAAGGCGATATGACCTGCGTCAACTAATTAGCCCCTTCCTTCAGCGACAGCTTCAGTGATGTAATAGGGCCCTTCCAAATAAATAGAGGAGGCGCGCGGGCTTGACTTTTAGAACGTAGTTTGGATCTATAAGTAGAATACAGCCCAAAACACGTGTCTCCTCGAGCTACATTGAACTCTGTCTCTGCTCGATTCCTTGCTTCTTGTCTGATTATTAGATGTCATCAGTGTTTTGACCTGACAGTTTGCAAAACATATTTTTAACCCAAATAGGTGAAATTAGGTCATCTCCCACAGCACACCAGACTGTATCTCACAGCCGCGGCACAGTGGTTGAAAAACACTGATGTAAACGAGTGGTCCCCAACCACCGGCAAGTAATTAAAAAAAAAAAAAAATGGTTTTGTTTTTTTTTATTTATTTTTTTTAAAAATTAAATCAACATAAAAAACACAATATATACATTATATATCAATATAGATCAATATAGTCTGCAGGGATACAGTCCGTAAGCACACATGATTGTATTTCTTTATGAAAAAAAAAAAAAAAAAAAAAAAAAAAAACCCTCCCGGTCCGTGGGACAAATTTTCAGCTACAAAAGTGTTTTACATTTAGAAAAAAATAATAATAATATGACTCCTTTAATGCGCCCTATAATCCGGTGCACCTAATACATGAAAAAAGATCAAAAACAGACCATTCATCGGCAGTGCGCCTTATAGGTTGGAATTGGGGGTTAAATCACCAAAAATGATTCCCGGGCGCGGCCACCGCTGCCGCCCACTGCTCCCCTCACCTCCCAGGGGGTGATACAGGGTGATGGGTCAAATGCAGAGAATAATTCCGCCACTCCTAGTGTGTGTGTGTGTGACAATCATTGGTACTTTAACTTTTTATGGTCCGGAAAATACGGCAACTTTGCGGTTCAAAACGCGACACGTCGAGCGCGGCAGCGTTAATTGAAGACGACGCGGCGTCGTGCGGCGAGGGCAGACTTACCGAACAAGTTCGCCGCGCGTCACCTGAGGCGCGGAAGCGGTCTAAAAGCAGACTCTGCGTTAAATCCGCCAGGGAGGGAAAAAAAAAACCCAAACAAAAACAAGACGGGGGAAGAGATTGACGTGCAGATAAAGAGGATACGGTAATACAATGACGCCATGACAATCTTCGCGTGCGTTTTATGGCGACGAATAATCAAAAATCCTTTTATCGATGACACATCAAGGAGCATTTAGTTCACGCTCGCTTTAATCCTGTTGACTATTTTGTGATTCCCCCCTCCTCGACTTGTTGGCTGCGCTATATTTGTCTGCTAAATGCGGGATATTTGGCCTTGACAAATCGCTATAGAGGCTCAATCCTATTAAGGGCTGCCAATGACATTCAGTTGCATTAGACGCTGCGGCTGCTGTCATTAATGCATAATGGCAGCCTTGTGTATTTTTACACCTTTGTTTGCAGCCTTCAGCAGGCAGTCGACTCCCACAACAACACGCACGCACGCGCTTCCGCACCCAGGTGACCTTTGACCAATCACACGGGCTTTAAGGCCGCTAGGGTTCTTGTTTTGACACACAACGGCGGAAAAAAAGGAACAAAAAACAATTTTTTTTGGCAGCTGTTGGCGCCCTCGTGACCTCATTGCAACGTGACGGATGCAGCTGCAGGTGTGCAAGGAGTTTTTTTGTTGTTTTTGTTTTTCTCCACAAAGTTTTATTTCACGCCCGACATGCCTTCATGTTGCGGCGTCGAGCCCGCGGCTTTTATTGAGCTAGTGGCGGGAGTTAGGATAATCATGGTGTGTCTTGCAGGTCACGCAACAGGAAGTTAGTTTTGCAGGTGGAAAGTCGTTTTTTTTTTTTTTTAGTGTTTCTATATTTATTGAAAATGTTTACCTGCTCAAACGTTAAAAAAATAGTTGGGTACACACTAATTTATACTTAACGTAAATGCTGAGAACTATTTTAAATATTTCACCCCATATTAATTTGTGAAACTACATTAAAAAACATTTGTTATTCAAATATGTTTAAAATACCGTAATTTCCGGACTATAAGCCGCACCTGACTATAAGCCGCACCAGCTAAATTTAGGGGAAAATACAGATTGCTCCATATATAAGCCGCACCCGACTATAAGCCGCAGGGTTTTGATGTGTAATTACCGTAGTATATAGGGGTTCCTGCTACCACGGAGGGGATTGTCGGGACAGAGATGACTGTTTGGGAACGCAAAGCGTCCCATTTATTAACAATAAATCTTTCAATCAAACTTTCACATCACTGACATGGCGAACAGCATTTGTGCAGAGTACAAATAATACGACGGTGCAAAGTAATACAAAGTGCTCGCCTGTACGTTATCAAAATAACCAGCCTACCGGTATATGAAAAGTTAGTCTTTAATCATTGTGTCATCGTCTTCCTCCTGTGTACTAAAACCACCGAAATCCTCTTCGTCGGTGCCGGAGAAGAACAGGCCGTAAATAAGCCGCACCCTTGTATAAGCCGCAGGGAACAGAACGAGGAGAAAAAGTAGCGGCTTATAGTCCGGAAATTACGGTAGTCTAACATGGCATTGCACTACACTTTTTCTAATATTAAAGGCCTACTGAAAGCCACTACTACCGACCACGCAGTCTGATAGTTTATATATCAATGATGAAATCTTTACATTATAACACATGCCAATACGGCCGGGTTAACTTATAAAGTGACATTTTAAATTTGCCGCTAAACTTCCGGTTCGAAACGCCTCTGAGGATGACGTATGCGCGTGACGTAGCCCGGGGAACACGGGTATGCCTTCCACATTGAAGCCAATACGAAAAAGCTCTGTTTTCATTTCATAATTCCACAGTATTCTGGACATCTGTGTTCGTGAATCTGTTGCAATCATGTTCATTGCATTATGGAGAAGGAAGCTGAGCAAGCAAAGAAGAAAGTTGTCGGTGCGAAATGGACGTATTTTTCGAACGTAGTCAGCAACAACAGTACACAGCCGGCGCTTCTTTGTTTACATTCCCGAAAGATGCAGTCAAGATGGAAGAACTCGGATAACAGAGACTCTAACCAGGAGGACTTTTGACTTCGATACACAGACGCCTGTAGAGAACTGGGACAACACAGACTCTTACCAGGATTACTTTGATTTGGATGACAAAGACGCAGACGTGCTACTGTGAGTATGCAGCTTTGGCTTTTAAACATTTGATCGCTTGACCGTATGTGCGCAACTTTTTTTTGCGTATGTACGTAACTTTTTTAAAATATATAAGCTTTATGAAACTTGGGTTAGGTGAACGGTCTTTTGGGCTGAGTGATTGTGTGTGTTGATCAGGTGTTTGAATTGTATTGGCGTGTTCTATGGAGCTAGGAGCTAGCAGAGGAGCTAGGAGCTAGCATAACAAACACGCAGGTGTTTTTATGCAGGATTAATTTGTGTCATATTAAATATAAGCCTGGTTGTGTTGTGGCTAATAGAGTATATATATGTCTTGTGTTTATTTACTGTTGTAGTCATTCCCAGCTGAATATCAGGTACCGTGAGTATGCAGCCTTGGCTGCTAAACATTAGATAGCTTGACCGTATGTGCGCGTCATGTACGTAACTTTTTAAAAATATACAAGCTTTATGAACCTTGGGTTAGGTGAACGGTCTTTTGGGCTGAGTGATTGTGTGTGTTGATCAGGTGTTTGAATTGTATTGGCGTGTTCTATGGAGCTAGGAGCTAGCAGAGGAGCTAGGAGCTAGCGTAACAAACACGCAGGTGTTTTTATGCAGGATTAATTTGTGTTTCGTTGTTCTCTACTAAATCCTTTCAGCAAAAATATGGCAATATCGCGAAATGATCAAGTATGACACATAGAATAGATCTGCTATCCCCGTTTAAATAAAAAAAAATCATTTCAGTAGGCCTTTAAGCCACTCATACTGTTAAAAAAGTATGAACAAATCTTCAAAGTAACCTTACAATTTTAACAGTGTGTTTAACCTTAACTAACAACTTAGTAAACAGTACATTTCAACGTGAGTAGAACTACATTCTTTTTTTTCTTTTTTTTTCTAATACAACGAAATATGACATGACAGGGTGAAAGTCGTAGTTGTGAGGAAAGACAGCTACAAAAGGAGCCCACAGAAATAAAGACTTAACACTATGAAAAATATTGTGATATTATAATGTTAAAATGTTTTCATTCATTTTTGAAAAAAAAAAAAAAAAAGAATTTCATGAAGAAAAGCATATAATATTGTATATATATTGTATAATCACTCGCCATACAGATGATATTTGTATACTACCAGACCGCTTATAGGCTCGCAAACCATTTATTTTATTTGATCTATTCTTATATTTCTATACAGCTCTTTTTTTTCTGCAGCTGTTATATATACTGTAATTTTGAAAATGGAAATTGTGATTTGTTATATATTGTATATGTTATATATGTAAAAAGTGCAAAAACAATAATGTTCATGTTGGAGGAGTTGTGAATGACTGCTGGGCCACAACATTAGGTACACCTGCAGACTGCAGCACGGATTTCATATTTCATTCATTCACAACTCCTCCAACACGAACATTATTGTTTTTGCACTTTTTGGCTTCTTATTAAAGGCCTACTGAAATGAATTGTTTTTATTTAAACGGGGATAGCAGATCTATTCTATGTGTCATACTTGATCATTTCGCGATATTGCCATATTTTTGCTGAAAGGATTTAGTATAGAACGACGACGATAAAGATTGCAACTTTTGGTATCTGATAAAAAAAGGCTTGCCCCTACCGGAAGTAGCGTGACGTAGTCAATTGAACATATACGCAAAGTTCCCTATTGTTTACAATGATGGCCGCATGAAGTGAGAGAGATTCGGACCGAGAAAGCGACAATTTCCCCATTAATTTGAGCGAGGATGAAAGATTTGTGGATGAGTAAAGTGCAAGTGAAGGACTAGTGGGGAGTTAAAGCTATTCAGATAGGGAAGATGCTGTGAGAGCCGGGGGTGACCTGATATTCAGCTGGGAATGACTACAACAGTAAATAAACACAAGACATATATATACTCTATTAGCCACAACACAACCAGGCTTATATTTAATATGCCACAAATTAATCCTGCATAAAAACACATACGTGTTTGTTATGCTAGCTCCTAGCTCCTCTGCTAGCTCCTAGCTTCATAGAACACGCCAATACAATTCAAACACCTGATCAACACACACAATCACTCAGCCCAAAAGACCGTTCACCTAACCCAAGGTTCATAAAGCTCATATATTTTTAAAAAGTTACGTACGTGACGCGCACGTACGGTCAAGCTATCAAATGTTTAGCAGCCAAGGCTGCATACTCACGGTACCTGGTATTCAGCTGGGAATGACTAAAACAGTAAATAAACACAAGACATATATTTACTCTATTAGCCACAACACAACCAGGCTTATATTTAATATGACACAAATTAATCCTACATAAAAACACCTACGTCTTTGTTATGCTAGCTCCTAGCTCCTCTGCTAGCTCCTAGCTCCATAGAACACGCCAATACAATTCAAACACCTGATCAACACACACAATCACTCAGCCCAAAAGACCGTTCACCTAACCCAAGGTTCATAAAGCTTATATATTTTTAAAAAGTTACGTACATACGCAAAAAAAAGTTGCGCACATACGGTCAAGCGATCAAATGTTTAGAAGCCAAAGCTGCATACTCACAGTAGCACGTCTGCGTCTTTGTCATCCAAATCAAAGTAATCCTGGTAAGAGTCTGTGTTGTCCCAGTTCTCTACAGGCGTCTGTGTATCGAAGTCAAAAGTCCTCCTGGTTAGAGTCTCTGTTATCCGAGTTCTTCCATCTTGACTGCATCTTTCGGGAATGTAAACAAAGAAGCGCCGGCTGTGTACTGTTGTTGCTGACTTCGTTCGAAAAATACGTCCATTTCGCACCGACAACTTTCTTCTTTGCTTGCTCAGCTTCTTTCTCCATAATGCAATGAACATGATTACAACAGATTCACGAACACAGATGTCCAGAATACTGTGGAATTATGAAATGAAAACAGAGCTTTTTCGTATTGGCTTCAATGTGGAAGGCATACCCGTGTTCCCCGGGCTACGTCACGCGCATACGTCATCCTCAGAGGCGTTTCGAACCGGAAGTTTAGCGGCAAATTTAAAATGTCACTTTATAAGTTAACCCGGCCGTATTGGCATGTGTTATAATGTTAAGATTTCATCATTGATATATAAACTATCAGACTGCGTGGTCGGTAGTAGTGGGTTTCAGTAGGCCTTTAAATAACTTTTTTAAATAGATACAATCTTGCAAGTGGAAAGTTTAAGTGTGCCGGGCTTTAGTTGATATAACACTCCCGTCAGGGGGTGCATTGTACGGCGAGGGTGCATTAATCCAGCACAACAGCGGCGCATGGACTTCATTTATAAGTAAAGGTAAGACCATAATAACATTTTTTTTATTAAATGTGCTTTTTTGTGTGCTACAGTTTGTATGTGTAAAGTTAAAGTTAAGTTAAAGTACCAATGATTGTCACACACACACACTAGTTGTAATAAAATTTGTCCTCTGCATTTGAACCATCCCCTTGATCACCCCCTGGGAGGTGAGGGGAGCAGTGGGCAGCAGCGGTGCCGCGCCCGGGAATAATTTTTGGTGATTTAACCCCCAATTTCAACCCTTGATGCTGACTGCCAAGCAGGGAAGAATGCTGGTATGAGCTTTTAAACATAACCCGTTAACTGCTGCCAATCAAATGGTGAATAAGATACTCTTTAGGGTTCATATGTTTGTAAATCTGACTGTGATGAAGTCAGTGCCTCACCAGCCATGAACCTCATATATATAATTTCCCCTCTGGGATCATCAAAGTATTTCTGATTCTGATATATGTAAATATATAATGAACAACAAATCAATGGTCGATGTGACAAGCTTGCTCGTTTTTAGACAAGAAAATATGACGGCCATTGGAGCAATTTCAATCACTTTATTAACCAGAAATAACCTACACTCCAGTGAAAAGATTCAACAGATCTGCCGTCACTGTTGGCAAATTGCCGCTGTTAAGCTAACGAATACAGTCGGTCTAAAATGCTGCTCAGAGCGTGCTCTCGCTGACGTCACACATCAATTTTTAAGGCACACACACACTCTGCTCTCATGAAACGTCTCTCAAATGCATATGCCAGATATTTGATTTTTTTTTTTTAATAAACACAATCATTACTCTCCCAAGTAATTAATTACATTTTTAAAGAGTAATTATATTAGTAATTTAATGACTTTTTTTTGCTTAAGTAGCAAGTAACTATTAATTAAAATTATAATACCAAAAAATCTATGGCCAGAAACGGTTTAACCAGGAATCATGTTGGATCAAGAATCGATTCTAAATTGAACCGTCATCCCGAGAATTGAAATTGGATGGAATCATTAGGTGCTCAAAGATTCACACCCCTAAAAGATAGTAACATTTGTTGATAACATTGTTATAAGTACACCTCTGCATAACATTGTATTCTTATCAACAATAGAGAAATAAAGAAAACATTAACGTTGTTTTTTAGTCCGGAACAGAAAAGATTTTAAGTGCATTAATTTGTCTAAAATAAAAACATTAAAAAAATAAAAATAAATAATGTTTATGTAATCCATATTTAAACTAAAAACATTTTCTGACCAACTTCAACCATTTGATACTGAATGAAAATAAAAATAAACTCAATAAATACAAATAAATTAAAATTGATCTGCAACATTATCTCAGGAGCAATATATATAACACTTAGCAAAACAAAAATGAATTAAAAAAACAGATTGTGCTGATTTTATTTTTTTGTATCAAAATGAGGAAAGATTAATGACTACAATGACCATGTTTTGTAGCGCACTCCTTTTTAAACACACACACACTCACACACTCACACACACACACACACGCACACACTCACACGCACACACTCTGCTCTCATGAAACGTCTCAACTGCATATGCCAGATATTTGAAGACGTGTTTTTTTAAGTAACACATTTATTACACTCTCTAATAATTAATTACATTTTTAAAGAGTAACATTTTAAGTATTTAATTACTTTCTTGGTAAAGTAGCGAGTAACTATTAATTATAATGATTATATCAAATAATACATTGAAAGAAACGGTTTTAATCGATAATTGTGTTGGATCAAGAATCGATTCTGAATCGAAACATCATCCTAGGAATTTAAATTTGATCAAATTATTTGATGCCCAAAGATTCACACACACAAACAAATAGCATCATTTGTCAATTAATTGTTATAAGTACACCTCTGCATAACATAGTTTTCTTATCAACATTAAAGAAATGAAACATTTAATAAATATAGGTCAACTTACAACTAAGAATAACTTTATTAACATTGTTTTAGTCCGTAACAGAAAACATCTCTACCGCTTGTCCCTATTGGGGTCGAGGGGGGTGCTGGAGCCTATCTCAGCTGCATTCGGGCGGAAGGCGGAGTACACCCTGGACAAGTCGCCACCTCATCGCAAGGCCAACACAGAGAGACAGACAACATTTCCACTCACATTCACATACTAGGGCCAATTTAGTGTTGCCAATCAACCTATCCCCAGGTGCATCTTTTTCGTCTATAAAATTGTTAAAGGAACACCTAAAATGAGCATGTTCAGTACTGCTTTTTAAAGACACACACACACTCAGCTCTCATGAAACGTCTCTCAACTGCTGTCTATATTTTTTAGTAACACATTTATTACTCTCCCTAGTAATTAATTATATTTTTAAGGAGTGTATCTGTTAGTAATCGAATTACTTTTTTGGTAACGTATTGAGTAACTTAATTATAATGATTATATCTAATACATTGCAAGATACGGTTTAAATCGAGAATCGTATTGGAACAAGTATCAAATAATCACCACAATAATTTAAATCGGATCAATTATTAAGTGCATAAATATGCACACCCCTAAAAAATAGTATACTTTGTCTATAAAATTGTTATAAGTACACCTCTGCATAACATTATATTCTCATCAACATTAAATAAGATAAAACTTAAATAAATATAGGTCAACATACAACTAAGATAACTTCTACAACTATGAAGTCAGGATTAATGACTATAATGAGCATGTTCAGTACAGCTTTTTAAAGACACACACACTCAGCTCTCATGAAACATCTCTCAACCTTACATGCCAGATATTTGCCGTTTATATTTTTTAGTAGCACATTTATTACTCCCCCTAGTAATTTATTACATTTTTAAAGAGTGTATCTGTTTGTAATCTAATTAATTTTTTGGTAAAGTATTGAGTAACTATTAATTATAATGATTATATCAAATACATTGCAAGAAACGGTTTAAATCGAGAATCGTATTGGAACAAGAATCAAATAATCACCCCAAGAATTTAAATCGGATCAATTATTAAGTGCCCAAATATTCACACCCCTAATAAAAGTATAATTTGTCTATAAAATTGTTATAAGTACACCTCTGCATAACATTGTATTCTCATCAACATTAAATAAAATAAAACTTCAATAAATATAGGTCAACATACAACTAAGATAACTTCTACAACTATGAAGTCAGGATTAATGACTATAATGAGCATGTTCAGTACTGCTTTTTGAAGACACACACACAGCTCTCATGAAACGTCTCTCAACTGCACATGCCAGATATTTGCCGTTTATATTTTTTGATAGCACATTTATTACTCTACCTAGTAATTTATTACATTTTTAAAGAGTGTATCTGTTTGTAATCTAATTAATTTTTTGGTAAAGTATTGAGTGACTATTAATTATAATGATTATATCAAATACATTGCAAGAAACGGTTTAAATCGAGAATCGTGTTGGAACAAGAATCGAATAATCACCCCAATAATTGAAATCGGATCAATTATCAAGGGCCCAAATATTCACACCCCTAAAAAAAATAGTATAATTTGTCTATAAAATTGTTAAGTACACCTCTGCATAACATTGTATTCTCATCAACAGTAAAGAAAATAAAACTTAAATAAATATAGGTCAACATACAACTAAGATAACTTCTACAACTAAGAAGTCAGGATTAATGACTATAATGAGCATGTTCAGTACTGCTTTTTAAAGACACACACACAGCTCTCATGAAACGTCTCAACTGCACATGCCAGATATTTGCCGTTTATATTTTTTGATAGCACATTTATTACTCTACCTAGTAATTTATTACATTTTTAAAGAGTGTATCTGTTTGTAATCTAATTAATTTTTTGGTAAAGTATTGAGTGACTATTAATTATAATGATTATATCAAATACATTGCAAGAAACGGTTTAAATCGAGAATCATATTGGAACAATAATCAAAAAATCACCCCAAGAATTTAAATCGGATCAATTATTAAGTGCCCAAATATTCACACCCCTAATAAAAGTATAATTTGTCTATAAAATTGTTATAAGTACACATCTGCATAACATTGTATTCTCATCAACATTAAAGAAAATAAAACTTAAATAAATATAGGTCAACATTTAACTAAGATAACTTCTACAACTAAGAAGTCAGGATTAATGACTATAATGAGCATGTTCAGTACTGCTTTTTAAAGACACACACACTCAGCTCTCATGAAATGTCTCTCAACCACATATGCCAGATATTTGCCGTTTATATTTTTTAGTAGCACATTTATTACTCTCCCTAGTAATTTGTTACATTTTTAAAGAGTGTATCTGTATGTAATCTAATTAATTGTTTGGTAAAGTATTAAGGGACTATTAATTACAATGATTATATCAAATACATTGCAAGAAACTGTTTAAATCGAGAATCGTATTGGAACAAGAATCGAATAATCACCCCAAGAATTGATCAGGATCAATTATTAAGTGCCCAAATATTCACAATCCCTAAAAAATAGTATAATTTGTCTATAAAATTGTTATAAATCTGCATAACATTGTGTTCTTATCAACATTAAATAAATGAAACATTTAATAAATATAGGTCAACTTACAACTAAGAGTAACTTTATTAACATTGTTTTAGTCCATATCAGAAAATATTTAAAGTGCATCAATTTGTCTGAAATTTAAAAAAATGTAATCCCTATTTAAACTTTTAACATTTTCTGACCAACTTCAAACATTTGATACTAAAAAGTGAAATTAAAATAAACTCAATAATTAAAATTGATCTGCAACATTACCTATATATACAACACTTTACAAAACAAAAATGGATAATAGAAATTGTGATATTTTTTTTAAATAAAATGAGGAAGTCAGGATAAATGACTATAATGAGCATGTTTTGTAGTGCACAGCTTTTAAAGGACACACACACACTCAGCTCTCATGAAACGTCTCTCAACTGCACATGCCAGATATTTACTGTTTATATTTTTAGTAACAAATGTATCACTCTCCCTAGTAATTAATTACATTTTTAAAGAGTGTATCAGTTAGTAATCCAATTACTTTTTTTGGTAACATATTGAGTGACTATTAATTATAATGATTATATCAAATACATTGCAATAAACGGTTTAAATCGAGAATCGTATTGGAACAAGAATCAAATAATGACCCCAAGAATTTAAATCGGATCAATTATTAAGTGCCCAAATATTCACACCCCTAATAAAAGTATAATTTGTCTATAAAATTGTTATAAGTACACCTCTGCATAACATTGTATTCTCATCAACATTAAATAAAATAAAACTTCAATAAATATAGGTCAACATACAACTAAGACAACTTATACAACTAAGAAGTCAGTATTAATGACTATAATGAGCATGTTCAGCACTGCTTTTTAAAGACACACACACAGCTCTCATGAAACGTCTCTCAACTGCACATGCCAGATATTTGCCGTTTATATTTTTTGATAGCACATTTATTACTCTACCTAGTAATTTATTACATTTTTAAAGAGTGTATCTGTTTGTAATCTAATTAATTTTTTGGTAAAGTATTGAGTGACTATTAATTATAATGATTATGTCAAATACATTGCAAGAAACGGTTTAAATCGAGAATCGTGTTGGAACAAGAATCGCATAATCACCCCAATAATTGAAATCGGATCAATTATTAAGTGCCCAAATATTCACACCCCTAAAAAAAAATAGTATAATTTGTCTATAAAATTGTTAAGTACACCTCTGCATAACATTGTATTCTCATCAACATTAAATAAAATAAAACTTCAATAAATATAGGTCAACATACAACTAAGACAACTTATACAACTAAGAAGTCAGTATTAATGACTATAATGAGCATGTTCAGTACTGCTTTTTAAAGACACACACACAGCTCTCATGAAACGTCTCTCAACTGCACATGCCAGATATTTGCCGTTTATATTTTTTGATAGCACATTTATTACTCTACCTAGTAATTTATTACATTTTTAAAGAGTGTATCTGTTTGTAATCTAATTAATTTTTTGGTAAAGTATTGAGTGACTATTAATTATAATGATTATATCAAATACATTGCAAGAAACGGTTTAAATCGAGAATCGTATTGGAACAAGAATCAAATAATCACCCCAAGAATTTAAATCGGATCAATTATTAAGTGCCCAAATATTCACTCCCCTAATAAAAGTATAATTTGTCTATAAAATTGTTATAAGTACACCTCTGCATAACATTGTATTCTCATCAACATTAAAGAAAATAAAAATTAAATAAATATAGGTCAACATACAACTAAGATAACGTTTACAACTAAGAAGTCAGGATTAAAGACTATAATGAGCATGTTCAGTACAGCTTTTTAAAGACACACACACTCAGCTCTCATGAAATGTCTCTCAACCGCACATGCCAGATATTTGCCGTCTATATTCTTTTTATTAACACATTTATTCATGTCACGAGTAATCAATCACATTTTAAAGTTAGTTATACAATTCCTTTTTTTGGTAAAGTCACTAAAAACAAGTCACTACAATTCGGTACTTTTTAAAAAGGAATTTTCCGAACTCTGCCCATAGCACACATGCGTGTAATCACTGGGGAGGCCTGTGCCTTCCCCCTTGAGTTACACCCCTGCGTGAGCCACCACAAAAAAAAAGACACATATAGATAATTATAAGAACAATGCACACAATATGCATCAACAAGCGGAAAAAGGCGGCCGATCACAGCTGAGATGCAGACTGGGAGCTGGATTAGTGCGTCAATAATACACGCGGGAATGCAAACGTCCATTGTAGGACGGAGAAGGTGGCAGCCAGCGTGCAGCCTTTGACTGACTGCAGCACTTATTAGTATTAAGCATCAGCCAGGAAACAGATTGGCGCGTGAGAATCGCCGAGCAAAATGAGAAATGAAGCAATTAGAGCGCTTCACATACATTATTTAGCTCTCATTAGCTCGCCGTGACACAACCAGTGCAAAGTGTTGGCCGGGCGCAGACAATTAGCAAAATTAGCGGCGGAGGAATTGGCGCCGGTTCAGGCCACATGGCACCCGAGATACCAGGCGGGTGTCACTCGTTGCAATTTGTAAGTTTGCCCGTGAAAATAAAAGGTTTTGTGTGCATTCGCGGCGCAAATGTTTCCCCGCCGCCCGGGGCCGCGACCCAAGGATTAGACCTTTGCACAGATGCCCCAAAAGTCAGCCATCTTGTGTCAAACACTTGCATCTTGTTACATGTTGTTTATTGACACCTACAGCAGGGAGGTCCAAAGTGGCCGTTTTAGGCCCTCAGCTCGACTATAATGAGCATGTTCTGTAGTGCACAGTTTTTAAAAGACACACACACTCAGCTCTCATGAAACGTCTCTCAACTGCACATGCCATATATTTGCCATTTATGTTTTTAGTAACACATTTATTACCGTATTTTTCGGAGTATTAGTCGCTTTGGAGTATAAGTCGCACCGGCCGAAAATGCATAATAAAGAAGGAAAAAAACATATTTGTCAAGACTCGGTCCTTGGGGTTTGTTTTTCCGGAAGGCAACGAAAAGTTGGTGCGGGCAAGACGTGAATGTGAATACATATTTTATTTAACACTATCAAAAAAGAACAAATGAAAGGCGCGCACAATGGCGGAGGTACAAAACTTGCACAAAGGCAGAAAGTGCCAGAAACTATGAACAATTAACAAAAACTTACTTGGAACTATGGAAGCATGAAGACAAAACGAGGTAACAGGGGGTGTCAGAAGAAGCATGGTATGACATGATAATGTCACCAGGACGAACAACAGAAACAGACAGGCTTAAATAGCAGTGACATGATCAGTGAAAACAGGTGCGTGACTCAAAACGTGAAACAGGTGCGTGACATGACAGGTGGAAACTAATGGGTTGTTATGGTGACAAAACAAACAACAGTGCACAAAGAGTCCAAAAACAAAACCGAACATGACTAAAACAAAACATGATCACACAGACATGACATATATAAGTCGCACTGGAGTATAAGTCGCATTTTTTGGGGGAAATGTATTTGATAAAATCCAACACCAAGAATAGACATTTGAAAGGCAATTTAAAATAAATAAAGAATAGTGAACAACAGGCTGAATAAGTGTACGTTATATGAGAACTGAGAACGTGCCTGGTGTGTTAACGTAACATATTATGGTAAGAGTCATTCAAATAACTATAACATATAGAACATGCTATACGTTTACCAAACAATCTGTCACTCCTAATCGCTAAATCCCATGAAATCTTATACATCTAGTCTCTTACGTGAATGAGCTAAATAATATTATTTGATATTTTACGCTAATGTGTTAATAATTTCACACATAAGTCGCTCCTGAGTATAAGTCGCACCCCCGGCCAAACTATGAAAAAAACTGCGACTTATAGTCCGAAAAATACGGTACTCTCCCTAGTAATTAATTACATTTTTAAAGAGTGTATCTGTTAGTAATCTAATTACTTTTTTGGTAAAGTATTGAGTAACTATTAATTATGATTATATCAAATGCATTGCAAGAAACGGTTTAAATCGAGAATCGTATTGGATCAAGAATCGAATCATCACCCCAATAATTTAAATCGGATCGAATCATTAGGTGCCCAAAGATTCACACCCCTAAAAAAAAAAAGAGTATCATTTGTCCGTGTGGTGTTCGGGTCTGTGGGACCCGTTTTCATTTTTTATTAAAAGACAAATTATACAATTATTAATTTTTCAAACAGAGTCACTGACTTTGGCTCATTTTCTGTGAAGAAATACATATTTAATGACCACACACCATACACCCTCCCTACACATTTCTATTACATATAAGATGTCCGGGTCCACATTCTGAAAACGTACAAATCACAAATAATCCTCTGGACAAAACACTTCAAATTGGTGCAGCTTCAAAAAAACAATGAGCTTAGACCCGGAGATGGGTAGGTCGTGAGTTCAAACCCCGGCCGAGTCATACCAAAGACTATAAAAATGGGACCCATTACTTCCCTGCTTGGCACTCAGCATCAAGGGTTGGAATTGGGGGTTAAATCACCAAAATGATTCCTGAGCGCGGCCACCGGTGCTGCTCACTGCTCCCCTCACCTCCCAGGGGCTGGAACAAGGGGATTGGTCAAATGCAGAGTGTAATTTCACCACACCTAGTGTGTGTGACTATCAGTGGTACTTTAACTTTAACTTTAAGTTTGTCTCTGTGTACCTCGGTATAAACCGTTTGCTTGCCTAACAGAATTGCTATTGTGACATCCAGTGGACACATTTAGAACAGGAGTTTCTTTCGTTAAAAAAAAAAAAAGCAGCACATTTTTATACTTGGCAAACTCATCACGCGGGCCGGATAAAACCTGTTTGCGGGCCAGTTTGACAACCCTGGCCTAAATGAAGCCTTTTTAAGCATAAAAATGGCTAAATGAAGTGAAAATATCAACACTGGTAACTCTCTTTAGCGCCGCCCTAGTGGCTCCCTAGAGCTTTTTCATAAATGTGAAGTGAATCAATTAACTCACATTATGATTTGCATATGGTGAATATTCATATTCATCTTGGAGAAAGCAAACCACCAAGTTTAATTAAATAATGGTATTTCGGTTTGAGCACATAATAAAATAGGGCCCCTTAGTTTGATATTTGCAGGTGGATTGGATTATTTTTCATAAGAAAGAGGCCCTAATTGGGATTTTGGAATGCAAAAGTGATAGCCCTATCCTTGAGAAGAGACTACATGTTCAGCCCAACGCCAACATTTAAGGTATGCCTTAAAGCAGTTGTTTTTCAGACATTTACACACACATTTTTCCTTTAATGGTCAGGATGTGCTCTCCTGACTTAGCACACACACACACACAGACAGGAAGGAGGAATATACAAACTGATGGTTTGGCTTCTCCAAGTTAGGAGTGCCTCTTTTTCTTGATCTGACCTCCTCCAGGAACTGCAGTCCTGTATAATGACGCTTGCTTGTAATAAAGCAATGTTTGGTTCAGTAAAGCGTCTCTGACGTCTCTTTTGATCCTGCCGTGTCACCCTTCTGTCCGGACGAGGATGACAAGACCAAAAATACACATCACACATACAACTTTCTCCCACGTGTTTTGTGCCACTCCTTCTTTGTCCCCATTTTGTACACCAAACTTTTTAGACTGTGCCTGAATGCACAAAGGTGAGCTTTGTTGATGTAATTGACTTGTGCGGAGTGCTAATCAGGCATAAAAAACAAAAACTTTGTGTCAGCTTTGTGTCATAGGTGACTAAGTGTATTATTATCAATTATTATTTCGAAAAAGCAGCTTTTTGTCATTACATTCTGATTTTTTGGCTATTTTTTTTCTTACATTTCCACTGTTGTTGTTTGTTCCGACAATATGCTGTAGGCCAGGGGTCTGCATCAAAAATGTTGAAACAAAATCTGTCTGCAGCCGCAAAAAAATTCAAGCCTTGTACAAGTGTTATAATGAAGGCAACACATGATGTAAGTGTGTATATTAGCTGTATTAGCCTACTATCAAAATGACTTTAAAAGTCTTATATAAGTGTTATAATGAAGGCAACACATGATGTAAGTGTCCATATTAGCTATATTAGCCTACTATCACAATTACTTTAAAAGTCTTATATAAGTGTTATAATGAAGGCAACACATGATGTAAGTGTCTATATTAGCTATAATAGCCTACTATCAAAATGACTTTAAAAAGTCTTATATAAGTGTTATAATGAAGGCAACACATGATGTAAGTGTCCATGTTAGCTATATTAGCCTACTATCAAAATGACTTTACAAGTCTTATATAAGTGTTATAATGAAGGCAACACATGATGTAAGTGTCCATATTAGCTATATTAGCCTACTATCACAATTACTTTAAAAGTCTTATATAAGTGTTATAATGAAGGCAACACATGATGTGTCTATATTAGCTATATTAGCCTACTATCAAAATGACTTTAAAAGTCTTATATAAGTGTTATAATGAAGGCAACACATGATGTAAGTGTCTATATTAGCTATAATAGCCTACTATCAAAATGACTTTAAAAAGTCTTATATAAGTGTTATAATGAAGGCAACACATGATGTAAGTGTCCATATTAGCTATATTAGCCTACTATCAAAATGACTTTACAAGTCTTATATAAGTGTTATAATGAAGGCAACACATGATGTAAGTGTCTATATTAGCTGTATTAGCCTACTATCAAAATGACTTTAAAAGTCTTATATAAGTGTTATAATGAAGGCAAAACATGATGTAAGTGTCTATATTAGCTATATTAGCCTACTATCACAATTACTTTAAAAGTCTTATATAAGTGTTATAATGAAGGCAACACATGACGTAAGTGTCTATATTAGCCTACTATCAAAATGACTTTACAAGTCTTATATAAGTGTTATAATGAAGGCAACACATGATGTAAGTGTCTATATTAGCTATAATAGCCTACTATCAAAATGACTTTAAAAAGTCTTATATAAGTGTTATAATGAAGGCAACACATGATGTAAGTGTCTATATTAGCTATAATAGCCTACTATCAAAATGACTTTACAAGTCTTATATAAGTGTTATAATGAAGGCAACACATGATGTAAGTGTCCATATTATCTATATTAGCCTACTATCACAATTACTTTAAAAGTCTTATATAAGTGTTATAATGAAGGCAACACATGATGTGTCTATATTAGCCTACTATCAAAATGACTTTAAAAGTCTTATATAAGTGTTATAATGAAGGCAACACATGATGTAAGTGTCTAAATTAGCTATAATAGCCTACTATCAAAATGACTTTAAAAAGTCTTATATAAGTGTTATAATGAAGGCAACACATGATGTAAGTGTCTATATTAGCTATAATAGCCTACTATCAAAATGACTTTACAAGTCTTATATAAGTGTTATAATGAAGGCAACACATGATGTAAGTGTCTATATTAGCTGTATTAGCCTACTATCAAAATGACTTTAAAAGTCTTATATAAGTGTTATAATGAAGGCAAAACATGATGTAAGTGTCTATATTAGCTATATTAGCCTACTATCAAAATGACTTTAAAAGTCTTATATAAGTGTTATAATGAAGGCAAAACATGATGTAAGTGTCTATATTAGCTATATTAGCCTACTATCACAATTACTTTAAAAGTCTTTTGTAAGTGTTATAAGGAAGGCAACACATGATGTAAGTGTCTATATTAGCTATATTAGCCTACTATCACAATTACTTTAAAAGTCTTATATAAGTGTTATAATGAAGGCAACACATGATGTAAGTGTCTATATTAGCCTACTATCAAAATGACTTTAAAAGTCTTATATAAGTGTTATAATGAAGGCAACACATGATGTAAGTGTCTATATTAGCTATATTAGCCTACTGTCAAAGGCTGACGCAAATCTTTGTTGACAGAAATGTTGTATTTTAATTTTAATTTTACACATTTTTGCAACATTGGAAAACATTAGTAAAATGGAGGCTTTTCAGAGGATGAGATAACTCCTGGAAATGAGTGTCTTAGAATGGCCAAAGGTATAGATGTGTGTGTCCAAGTTAAAGGAAACACCAGGCTGTCTTCTTCTAATGGATTTATTACAATGTTTGCATGCTGGGTAACATTTGCTGTGGTCTGGAACAACATGGCACACAAACAACTATGAGAAATGTAGCCAATATTACATACAGATAATGTGTCATTAGACAAAATATAAATTAAATACACAGAGGAGATAAGTAAAGGAAATTAAATGAGCTCAAATATAGCTACAAACGAGGCATAATGATGCAATATGTACATACAGCTAGCCTAAATAGCATGTTAGCATGGATTAGCTTGCAGTCATGGTTTGACCAAATATGCCTGATTAGCACTCCAACAAGTCAATAAAATCAACAAAGCGCACCTTTGCGCATTCACACACAGCATAAAACATTTGGTGGACGAAATGAGACAAAGAAGGAGTGGCATAAAACCCGTCTTTCTGTGGCAGCGTCAGAGAAAGTTGTACATGCAAACAAACTACGGCGAGTTCAAGGATCGCTGAAATTAGTAGGACAAAACGGCGCCAGACTAATACTCTCACCGGTGAAGCATGTTTAACATAAACAGTGGGATTTCTAACAATTAGGAAGGTTTGTTCTCCTATAGAAAATATATTAAAACAAAAATATATTTTTTCGTCATCTTTTTCTAATCTCACACGTCTCTGAAAGAGGTTCAGGGGGCCACATGCGCAAACAAAATACATTCAGTGATTAATCAGCATTGATAACTAATTAACGCAGTATTTTCTGTGATTAATGCAATTATAATGCTTTGTCTCCTCCAGGCTAGACTACTTCTTGTCGGGATCCCCAGCAAGAACATCCAGAAGCTGCAATACATACAGAATAGTGCTGCTAGGATCCTGATGAGATGTGCGGAAATACGACCATATCACACCAATTCTCAAATCCCTTCACTGGCTTCCTGTTCCACTCAGGATTGAATACAAAGTCTCCCTACTAACCCACCAGTGCCTCCATGGAAATGCCCCCCTCTACCTCAAAGAACTACTCACCCCCAAATCCTCCACACGACACCCCCTCCAACCTCCGAGGACAAAGCTACGAACAATGGAAGACAGGGCTTTCTGCTCCGCCGCTCCCAGTCTGTGGAATGCTCTCCCTGACCACCTGAGGGCACCACAGACTGTGGATGCTTTTAAAAAAGGCTTAAAAACCCTTCTTTTTAAAAATAAGCCTTTTTTTTTTTTTTTTTAGATATATGCATACTAGTTCTAGCTTTTTGGCTGTTCTGGTTTTTATTTTATTTTATTTTTTAAATCTTTTTTTTATTTATTTTTTTAATACACTGTAGCACAGACCTGGGCAAATGAAGGCCCGGGGGCCACATGCGGCCCGTTAAGCTTTTCAATCTGGCCCGTCTAAATCATTTTTTTAGATGTTTAAAAGATGTCAAGTGAAGCTGCCATTATGATGTGCACTCATCTTTTCTAATGACTGTAAGTCTTCTACTATACAAAGTAGGGATGTCCCATAATAGCTTTTTGCCAATATCCAATATTCCGATATTGCCCAACTCTTTAATTACAGATACCGATATCAACCGATACCGATATATACAGTTGTGGAATTAACACATTACTATGCCTAATTTGGACAACCCGGTATGGTGAAGATAAAGTCCTTTTTTTTTTAATTAATAAAATAAAATACGATACATAAATTAAAAACATTTTGTTGAATAAAAAATTAAGTAAAACAATATAAAAAACAGTTACATAGAAACTAGTAATTAATGAAAATGAGTAAAATTAACTGTTAAAGGTTAGTACTATTAGTGGACCAGCAGCACGCACAATCATGTGTGCTTACGGACTGTATCCCTTGCAGACTGTATTGATATATAATGTAGGAACCACAATATTAATAACAGAAAGAAACAACCCTTTTGTGTGAATGAGTGTAAATGGGATAGGGAGGTTTTTTGGGTTGGTGCACTAATTGTAAGTACATTTTTATGTTGATTTAATAAAAATAAAAAAGATACCAATAATGAAAAAAAACGATACCAATTATTTCCGATATTACATTTTAAAGCATTTATCGGCCGATAATATCGGCAGTGTTTTTTATGTTGATTTAATACAAAAAATATATATACAAAAAAATAATTTAAAAAACCAGATACCGATAATAAAAAAAACAGATACCGATCATTTCCGATATTACATTTGAAAACATTTATCGGCCGATAATATCTCTAATACAAAGTATTTCAATGGTTGGAATCTGCGCTTATGGATGATATACCAGTTACTATGGCAATCTAATTAGTTACTATGGTAATCGAATTAGTTACTATGGTCATCTAATTAGTTACTATGGTAAACTACGTCACAGGAGCTCAGACGAGGCACCAAACAGTGTGGGCGGGAAGCGTTTCCACAGACGCGGAAGGAGATTTTCACAACAAAGTTCTAAAGCTTAGTGATATATCAGATATATCAGACTGTAGGTGGCTTTATTTTGTACCCTTCGCGTTCATATTTCACTGTTTGTCGCGTTTCACTTGATTGTAAAATATGTCGATCGAAAGGGGGTGTGACATTCATATTTTGTCAATATTCAGAGTTTTATCGTTCATAGAAAAATTCTAAATTCCATTACGTTTTTTAAGGCGGTCTGTCATAACGTTTTTAGCATTCAATCGGACATTATTGTGAGGTTTTGTATTAGTGTTCCCAAAAATATATATACCGGCCCCCAGACACATTTTTTTCTCTAAACGTGGCCCCCGAGTCAAAATAATTGCCCATGTAAGTGCTTTTTACAAATAAAATCTATTATTATTATTATTAAAAAAAATAGCCCAAGTCTATTTTCAAACACGACCTTGCCAAAGTTGTGTCCAGCAGGTCGTTTCCTTCAAGTTTAGCCACACGCATTTTTAAGAACGTGCACCTTAGCCATTTTCCAAAAGCCCCCCCAAAAATGTTCTGAGGTTTTGTTCCCCGGGAGACTTTGCGGGAGTGCAGCAATCTCTGCGAGTAAACAAAAAAGGCAGACATTCAGCATCAGTGGAGGAGACAACACAACAATGCAAAGAAACAGGTGTGCTACCGCTAACGTGCGTTGGAATAGCGCTCTGTAATTACGCCGCGCTGGCTTTACGGCGAGCATGCTAATTAGCAGGTATGCTCATTGGTTTCCTGGTATAATACTCGCATTAATCATTCATTTCTGCTCGCACCTGTGCACTGACAACCACTTATTTACGCTTTTGTCATTTTCCTTTTGCCCATCTAGGGACAGAATCAGGGGCTGTTTTTCCTGTACCGGCGTCATAAACGGATGCTTAGGTTTTCCCCGCCGCCACCAGGGGGCCCCCAAACACTGACATCGTTAGTCGCTAACGAGCCAAATCCTGCTTAGGACCACCAGCTGTCCACAACTGCTACTGGTCAAAGCAACCACTTCATTAGGAAAACATTTTTGTCCAAAACAAAGAAAATCACACTTACTGTTTTCATAAAACTATTTTAGTGTCCTTCACTTTTACACTTCAATGATGTCTTTAAAAAAAATTTTAAAAAATTATTTAAAAAAGTGCTGTACTATCGTGACCATTTTTGTAATTTTTCATTACAGACTGCCTAATGCCTTAAGTAACATCTAAATGTCCTCCAACAAGCACACCATTTATTATATTTTAGTTGTCATTTACCAGAGGTAAAAATGGTTTAGGCTCTAGGGATGTCAAACTCATTTTCATCATGGACTACATCACAATTATGGCTGCTTTATTTTTTTTTGAGTTACTATTGCAAACTGATGGAATCAGAAGTCAGGAAGACAAGTGGATATTAAAGTTCAATCATTAACTTAGAATTTAATGGCAGCAACACATTGCAAAAAAGTTGGCACCAGGGCATTTGTACCACTGTGCTACATGGCCTTTCCTTTTAACAACACTCAGTAAACAATTGGGAACTGAGGAGACCGATTTTTGAAGCTTCTCAGGTGGAATTATTTCCCATTCTTGCTTGATGTACAGCTTAAGTTGTTCAACAGTCCGGGGGTCTCCGTTGTGCTATTTTAGGCTTCATAATGCACCACGTATTTTCAATGGGAGACAGGTCTGGACTACTATGAAGCCACGCTGTTGTAACACGTGGCTTGGCATTGTCTTGCTGAAATAAGCAGGGGCGTCCATGGTAATGTTGCTTGGATGGCAACATATGTTGCTCCAAAACCTGTATGTACCTTTCAGCATTAATGGTGCCTTCACAGATGTGTAAGTTACCCATGTCTTGGGCACTAATACACCCCCATACCATCACACATGCTGGCTTTTACACTTTGTGCCTATAACAGTTAGGATGGTTCTTTTCCTCTTTGGTCCGGAGGACACGACATCCATAGTTTCCGAAAACAATTTGAAATGTGGACTCGTCAGACCACAGAACACTTTTACACTTGGCATCAGTTCATCTTAGATGAGTGCGGGCCCAACGAAGCCGGCGGCGTTTCCGGGTGTTGTTGATAAATGGCTTTGGCTTTGCATAGTAGAGTTTTAACTTGCGCTTACAGGTGTAGCGACAAACTGTAGTTACTGACAGTGCAATACTTTTTCATAACATGGTCACTACTGCCTAGTTTCTCTTGTTATATTCTTATTTTACTGTTAAATGTTTATTCTCATTGTTGCTTTTTATTTTTATTCTATTGTAATATGTTTCTATTTTGTTTCCATTCATACCCCCATTATTTACTTTTTATTTTTTAAATTCGATCTCAATTTTGTACACTGCTGCTGGAATTTTAATTTTCCTGAGGGAACTCTCCTGAAGGAATCAATAAAGTACTATCTATCTATCTATCTATCTATCTATCTATCTATCTAGTGGTTTTCTAAAGTGTTCCTGAGCCCGTGTGGTGATATCCTTTACACACCGATGTCGCTTTTTGATGCAGTACTGCCTGAGGGATCCAAGGTCCGTAATATCATCGCTTACGTGCAGTGATTTTGCCGGATTCTCTGACCCTTTTTGAATATATTACAGACTGTAGATGGCGAAATCCCTAAATTCCTTGCAAAAGCTCGTTGAGAAATGTTCGACATTTGGTCACAAAGTGGTGACCCTCGCCCCATCCTTGTTTGTGAATGGTTTTTGACCTTTGGGCCTATAACAATCCGGATGGTTCTTTTCATCATTGTTGCGAAGGACACAACGTCCACAGTTTCCAAAAACAATTTTAAATGTGGACTCGTTAGACCACAGAACACTTTACCACTTGGCATCAGTCCATATTAGATGAGCTCGGGCCCAGCGAAGCCCGCGGTGTTTCTGGGTGTTGTTGATAACTGGCTTTGTGTAGTAGAGTTTTAACTTGCACTTACAGATGTAGCGAATAACTGTAGTTACTGACAGTGGGTTTCTGAAGTGTTCCTGAGCCCATGTGGTGATATCCTTTACACACTGATGTCGCTTTTTGATGCTGTGCCGCCTGAGGGATCCAAGGTCACGGGCATTCAATGTTACGTGCAGTGATTTCTCCAGATTCTCTGAACCTTTTGATGATATTACGGACCGTAGATGGTGAAATCCCTAAATTCCTTGCAATAGCTGGTTGAGAAATTTTGTTCTTAAACAATTTTGCTCAGGCATTTGTCGACAAAGTGGTGACCCTCGCCCCATCCTTGTTTGTGAATGACTGAGCATTTCACGGAAGCTGCTTTTAATACCCAATCATGGCACCCACCTGTTCCCAAATTACCCTGCTCACCCGTGGGACGTTCCAAATAAGCGTTTTGATGAGCATTCCTCAACTTTCTCAGTCTTTTTTGCCACTCGTGCCAGCTTTTTTTTGAAACACGTTGCTGGCATCAAATTCCAAATGAGCTAATATTTGGAAAAAATAACAAGTTGCAGTCTATTCAATTGAATATAAGTTGAAAAGGATTTGCAAATCATTGTTTTCTGTTCTTTATTTACGTTTTACACAACGTGCCAATCGTCGCCTTCAACTTTGACAAACTTCTAGCGTATTTTCCCTCGCCAAACTCTTCCTCCGAACCCAGAATTTGACGAGGTGGATCCCAGCGGCGGCGTGCAAACAAAAGGGTGCAGAACAACAAAGTTTGTCCTTGAATTCCGGAGGCGTGAAGGCGTGTGTTTGTCCAGCGTGTTTATCCTCCTCCTCCTTCCAGCATTGTTTGTCCTCGCTTTCGTGCCGCTCAACATTCTCCAATTGCCTTTCCTCAGATGTGGCCTCCCCCCGGAGGTGCGCTCGGCGGCAGGTGTCTGCGGCGCCGAGGAAGAGCCACCCAAAGAAGTATAAAGAAGGTAAAGAAACGGAGTGAGATCTCCCACTCATCCGGGCGGAATTTATGCTGGAACGCTTCTTAGCGATGTAAATGCATGCTGATTAGGACGCGGCAATATGGCGCACGCAACTTTTCCACAGTTAATTGTTTGGCAAAAGATGATAAAGTGCTGACAGAAGTGCTCTGTGCAGCGGCCAAGTTTTGCACAACAAAGATCCTACTTTTCCCCCCGGCAGGTAAATTCCCAGAAAGAAAAAGTACACGATTGTACTTTTAGCCGTACAATGTCTTCTTGTCTCTGGAGTGGTACCCTTTCAAAACAAAAGTTCTGCATTTTTTTTTTTTTTTTTTTTTTTTTTTTTTTTTCCCCCAGCCTTGAACTTTACAGTTTGTACCTTTTCAGCAGAAAAATAGAACTTTTTTTTTTTTAACTTAACTTTTCAAGTTTTTAGTACATTTGCTTCCAGACCCGACCACTGTAAGTACATTTCTGCAAAGTAGGGATCTTATAAGTTGAAAATGTTCAGGTTTAAAGCACAAAAACATATTTTTATACCATTATTAGAACCCTCTCAATACTTATATAGTCACCTCTACACTCAATGTACAAACCCCAAAACCAGTGAAGTTGGCACAAATCGTAAAATAAACAAAATACAGTAATTTGCTAATATTTTTCAACCTATATTCAATTGAATAGACTGCAAAGACAAGATATTTAACGTTCGAACTGGAAAACGTTGTTACTTTTGGCAAATATTAGCTCATTCGGAATTTGATGCCTGCAGCATGTTTCAAAAAAGATGGCACAAGTGGCAAAAAAGACTGAAAAAATTTGAGGAATGCTCATCAAACACAGGTGAACAGGCTAATTGGGAACAGGTGGGTGCCATGATTGGGTATAAAAGCAGCTTCCATTTAATGCTCAGTCATTCACAAACAAGAAAGGGGCGAGGGTCACCACTTTGTGAACAAATGCCTGAGAAAATTCTGGAACAGTTTAAAAACAACATTTCTCAACCAGCGATTGCAAGGAATTTAGGGATTTCAACATCTACAGTCCGTAATATAATGAAAAGGTTCAGAGAATCTGGAGAAATCACTGCACGTAAGCGATGATATAACAGACTTTCGATCCCTCAGGCGGTACTGCATCAAAAAGCGACATCAGTGTGTAAAGGATATCACCACAAGGGCTCAGGAACATCAAATATCTTGTCTTTGTAGTGCATTCAACTGAATATGGGTTGAAAAGGATTTGCAAATCATTGTATACCGTTTATATTTACATCTAACACAATTTCCCAACTCATATGGAAACGGGGTTTGTATTTGTATATATATATATATATATATATATATATATATATATATATATATATATATATATATATATATATATATATATATATATATATATATATATATATATATAATTTAATATATATAAATATAAGTCAAACAATGTTTTAATCGCTTAAGAATCGTTACAAATAAAAATTGCAATTCATTGGAATTTTTTTTTTTTTTTGACACCCCTGCTAAATATTTCATCTGTTTTTTTTCTTAAATCTGATTACTTGTGTTAAATGAATTAAGCTCTGCTTCTTCCTACTCCTTTTTGGACATGTGATTTAGGCTGATATGAATAAATGGTGATGGATTGATTGACTGACATGTTGTAATGTGCCATATTGTATAATTTTATAAGTGTGTGAAATAGATGAATAGCACAACTATTGTAGTCACTGAACAATGACGTGAAACACTTTTGTAAACTAATTACTACACACAATTCCTGAAGGAATTGTGTGTGAATGCTCCAATGCTGAAGTTGAACTGAAATCCTGGAATTTTCTTTTTGAATTGTTGAAGTAGAGCACACAGTTCCTGAACAGGCTGAATATTTTGAAGTTTAAACAGTTTGAATCAGATTAAAAAATGTGGGAATTGTGAAACTTTGAAGAATGTCCCATTGATTTCAATGGGAATTTTCTAAAAAGAACAGGGAATTTCGGGAAAAAGCCGATTTTTTTTTTTTTAAATGGCAAAAAAAAATTGAATGTTCAGAAGGAGTTGAAATGTTTGGCATTGGAATTTTTCAAATCGGTCGAGAATTGTTGAAGTAGTAACATGTTGAATAGAAAAATGGTGTTACGGAATTCATGGAATTTCGGGAACATCGGGAATTTTTCTAGTTTAAAAAACAACTCTTTTTTTTGTCCTAATTAAGAGGAAAGTGTTGAACTTTGAAAAATGGCCAATTCATTTTGAATGGGAAAAATGTCCCGGAAAACCGGTAATTCTGGGAATTCTGGGAATTTTTGGAATTTTTCAAGTGAAAGCTCTCGATTCTCGAATAGTCTAAAGTTGGAACGGTTTGAATCGGGTGAAAAATGTGGAAGGTAGAGCGCGCCAAAATCTGGAGAAGAAGAAGAAGTTGTTGCATAATAATAATAAATAGATTCATTTTGATGTAGAAAATGATAATAATAATTTTGCATTTAGTTCCTTCAATAAAATGTGACCTTAAAATATATGCTCTTAAAAATTATACTAAATAAATAATAATAATTGATATGATAATTGATTATATTATGTACTGTTACAAGGCTAAAAAAGTTCATATAATTTGATAATATAATTTGAATCGGATGAAAAATGTGGAAATTGTGGAACTTTGAAAAATGCCCCATTCATTTCAATAGGAATTTCATGGAAATGTGGGAATTTCGGGAAAAGCGGGAATTTTTGGGAAAATGTTAAAAGACTTGAATGTTCTGAATGAGTTGAAATGGTTGGTGTCGGAATTGTTCAAATCGGTCGAGAAATGTTGAAGAAGTAACATGTTGAATTGAGAAATGGTATTACGGAATTCCTGGTATTCCGGGAAAACCGGGAAAACCGGGAATTTTTCCAGTTAAAAAAACTCAGTTTTTTGTCCTGATTAAGAGGAATGATTTGACGGTGGAAGTGGGTTGAAAAATGTGGGAGGAGTAGTCGCCAAGAAAAAGGGTGGAAATAGGGCTTTGGAAAACCAAGAATTTTTGAAAATCCTGGAATTTTTTTGAACTTGGAAACATGATAGTTTGAATTTCCAGAATGGTGGAAAATGTTGAAGGTGGAAAAGTTTGAATTGGTTGACAAATGTGGGAATGGTGGAAGATTGATAAATGTCCAATTTACTTTGAGCGGGAAAAATGTCCTGGAAAACCTGGAATTCTGGAAAATCTGGAAATTTTTGGAATTTGTCAAGGGAAAGCTCGCGATTCCTGAGTAGGCTGAACAGTTTGAAGTTGGAACGATTAGAATCGGGTAACAAATTCGGAAGGTAGAGCGCGCCAAAATCTGGAGAAGAAGAAGTTGTTGCATAATAACAATAGATAGATTAATTTTGATGTAGAAAACGATAATAATAATTTTGCATTTAGTTCCTTCACTAAAATGTGACCTTAAAAATGATACTAAATAAATAATAATAATTTAAATGTTGTGATTATATGATGTACTCTTACAAGGCTAAACCAGTTGATATCATTTGATAATATAGTTTGAATCGGATGAAAAATGTGGGAATCGTGGAACTTTGAAAAATGGTCCATTCATTTCAATGGGAATTTCATGGAAATGTGGGAATTTCGGTAAAAGCAGGAATTTTTTTGGAAAATGTTAAAAGACTTGTATGTTCTAAATGTTGGTTGGTGTTGGAATTTTTCAAATCGGTCGAGAAATGTTAGTAACATGTTGAATTGAGAAATGGTATTAAGGAATTCCAGGAATTTCGTGAAAATCGGGAATTTTTCCAGTTCAAAAAACAACTTAGATTTTTGTCCTGATTAAGAGGAATTATTTGACGGTGGGTTGAAAAATGTGGAAGGAGTAGTCGCCAGGAAAAAAGAAAAAAAAAGGGGTTGAAAAAAAGGGAATTCCGGGAATTCCTGGAATTTTTTGGAACTTGGAAAGCTGGAATTTCGGGGAAATCTGTAATTATTACAGGTAAAAAAACCAACATTGTTTTTTGTCCTGATTAAGAGGAATGATTTGACAGTGGGTTGAAAAATGTCGAAGGAGTAGTCGCCAGAAAAAAAAGGTCAAAAAAGGGTTTGAAAAAAAATTAAAAAATTTGGAACTGTAATTTCGGGAAAATTGGAAATTATTTCAGTTAAAAAAAACTACTTAGTTTTTTTTCCTGATTAAGAGGAATGTGTTGACGGTGGAACGGTTGAAGTGGGTTGAAAAATGTGGGAGGAGTAGTCGCCAAGAAAAAGGGTGAAAATAGGGCTTTGGAAAACCAGGAATTCTGGAAAATCTGGGAATTTTTTGGAACTTGGAAAAATTATAGTTTGAATTTCCAGAATAGTGAAATATGTTGAAGGTGGAATGGTTTGAATTGGTTGAAAATGTGGAATGGCCACTTTACTTTGAGCAGCAAAAAATTCCTGAAAATCCTGGAATTTTTTTGAACTTGGAAAAATTATAGTTTGAATTTCCAGAATAGTGGAATATGTTGAAGGTGCAACGGTTTGAATTGGTTGAAAAATGTGGAAATGGCCAATTTACTTTGAGCAGGAAAAATTTCCTGGAAAACCCGGAATTCTGGAAAATCTGGGAATTTTTTTGAACTTGGAAAAATTGTAGTTTGAATTTCCAGAATAGTGGAATATGTTGAAGGTGCAATGGTTTGAATTGGTTGAAAATATGGAAATGGCCAATTTTCTTTGAGCAGGAAAAATTTCCCGGAAAACCTGGAATTCTGGAAAATCTGGGAATTTGTTTGAACTTGGTAAAATGATCGTTTGATTTTCCAGAATAGTGGAATATGTTGCAGGTGGAATGGTTTGAATTGGTTGAAAAATGTGGAAATGGCCGATTTACTTTGAGCAGGAAAAAATACCTGGAAAACCTGGAATTCTGGAAAATCTGGGAATTTTTTGGAACTTGGAAAAATTATAGTTTGAATTTCCAGAATGGTGGAATATGTTGAAGGTGCAATGGTTTGAATTGGTCGAAAAATGTGGAAATGGCCAATTTATTTTGAGCAGGAAACACTTCCTAGAAAATCTGGAATCCTGGAAAATCCTGGAATTTTTTTGAACTTTGAAAAATGCTAGTTTGAATTTCCAGAATAGTGGAATATGTTGAAGGTGCAATGGTTTGAATTGGTTGAAAAATGTGGAAATGGCCAATTTACTTTGAGCAGGAAAAAATTCCTGAAAAACCTGGAATTCTGGAAAATCTGGGAATTTTTTGGAACTTGGAAAAATTATAGTTTGAATTTCCAGAATAGTGAAATATGTTGAAGGTGGAATGGTTTGAATTGGTTGAAAATGTGGAATGGTCAATCTACTTAGAGCAGGAAAACATTCCTGAAAAACCTGGAATTCTGGAAAATCTGGGAATTTTTTGGAACTTGGAAAAATTATAGTTTGAATTTCCAGAATAGTGAAATATGTTGAAGGTGGAATGGTTTGAATTGGTTGAAAATGTGGAATGGCCAATTTACTTTGAGCAGGAAAAAATTCCTGAAAAACCTAGAATTCTGGAAAATCCTGGAATTTTTTTGAACTTGGAAAAATGCTAGTTTGAATTTCAAGAATAGTGGAATATGTTGAAGGTGCAATGGTTTGAATTGGTTGAAAAATGTGGAAATGGCCAATTTACTTTGAGCAGGAAAAAATTCCTGGAAAACCTGGAATTCTGGAAAATCTGGGAATTTTTTGGAACTTGGAAAAATTATAGTTTGAATTTCCAGAATAGTGAAATATGTTGAAGGTGGAATGGTTTGAATTGGTTGAAAATGTGGAATGGCCACTTTACTTTGAGCAGCAAAAAATTCCTGAAAATCCTGGAATTTTTTTGAACTTGGAAAAATTATAGTTTGAATTTCCAGAATAGTGGAATATTTTGAAGGTGCAATGGTTTGAACTGGTTGAAAAATGTGGAAATGGCCAATTTACTTTGAGCAGGAAAAATTTCCTGGAAAACCTGGAATTCTGGAAAATCTGGGAATTTGTTTGAACTTGGTAAAATGATCGTTTGATTTTCCAGAATAGTGGAATATGTTGCAGGTGGAATGGTTTGAATTGGTTGAAAAATGTGGAAATGGCCAATTTACTTTGAGCAGGAAAAAATACCTGGAAAACCTTGAATTCTGGAAAATCTGGGAATTTTTTGGAACTTGGAAAAATGATAGTTTGAATTTCCAGAATGGTGGAATATGTTGAAGGTTCAATGGTTTGAATTGGTCGAAAAATGTGGAAATGGCCAATTTATTTTGAGCAGGAAACACTTCCTAGAAAATCTGGAATACTGGAAAATCCTGGAATTTTTTTGAACTTTGAAAAATGCTAGTTTGAATTTCCAGAATAGTGGAATATGTTGAAGGTGCAATGGTTTGAATTGGTTGAAAAATGTGGAAATGGCCAATTTACTTTGAGCAGGAAAAAATTCCTGAAAAACCTGGAATTCTGGAAAATCTGGGAATTTTTTGGAACTTGGAAAAATTATACTTTGAATTTCCAGAATAGTGAAATATGTTGAAGGTGGAATGGTTTGAATTGGTTGAAAATGTGGAATGGTCAATCTACTTAGAGCAGGAAAAAATTCCTGAAAAACCTGGAATTCTGGAAAATCTGGGAATTTTTTGGAACTTGGAAAAATTATAGTTTGAATTTCCAGAATAGTGAAATATGTTGAAGGTGGAATGGTTTGAATTGGTTGAAAATGTGGCATGGCCAATTTACTTTGAGCAGGAAAAAATTCCTGAAAAACCTAGAATTCTGGAAAATCCTGGAATTTTTTGGAACTTGGAAAAATGCTAGTTTGAATTTCCAGAATAGTGGAATATGTTGAAGGTGCAATGGTTTGAATTGGTTGAAAAATGTGGAAATGGCCAATTTACTTTGAGCATGAAAAAATTCCTGGAAAACCTGGAATTCTGGAAAATCTGGGAATTTTTTGGAACTTGGAAAAATTATAGTTTGAATTTCCAGAATAGTGAAATATGTTGAAGGTGGAGTGGTTTGAATTGGTTGAAAATGTGGAATGGCCACTTTACTTTGAGCAGCAAAAAATTCCTGAAAATCCTGGAATTTTTTTGAACTTGGAAAAATTATAGTTTGAATTTCCAGAATAGTGGAATATTTTGAAGGTGCAATGGTTTGAATTGGTTGAAAAATGTGGAAATGGCCAATTTACTTTGAGCATGAAAAAATTCCTGGAAAACCTGGAATTCTGGAAAATCTGGGAATTTTTTGGAACTTGGAAAAATTATAGTTTGAATTTCCAGAATAGTGAAATATGTTGAAGGTGGAATGGTTTGAATTGGTTGAAAATGTGGAATGGCCACTTTACTTTGAGCAGCAAAAAATTCCTGAAAATCCTGGAATTTTTTTGAACTTGGAAAAATTATAGTTTGAATTTCCAGAATAGTGGAATATTTTGAAGGTGCAATGGTTTGAATTGGTTGAAAAATGTGGAAATGGCCAATTTACTTTGAGCAGGAAACATTTCCTGAAAAACCTGGAATTCTGGAAAATCTGGGAATTTTTTGGAACTTGGAAAAATTATAGTTTGAATTTCCAGAATAGTGGAATATGTTGAAGGTGCAATGGTTTGAATTGGTTGAAAAATGTGGAAATGGCCAATTTACTTTGAGCAGGAAAAATTTCCTGGAAAACCTGGAATTCTGGAAAATCTGGGAATTTGTTTGAACTTGGAAAAATTGTAGTCTGAATTTCCAGAATAGTGGAATATGTTGAAGGTGCAATGGTTTGAATTGGTTGAAAATGTGGAAATGGCCAATTTACTTTGAGCAGGAAAAATTTCCTGGAAAACCTGGAATTCTGGAAAATCTGGGAATTTTTTTGAACTTGGAAAAATTGTAGTTTGAATTTCCAGAATAGTGGAATATGTTGAAGGTGCAATGGTTTGAATTGGTTGAAAATATGTGGAAATGGCCAATTTACTTTGAGCAGGAAAAAATACCTGGAAAACCTGGAATTCTGGAAAATCTGGGAATTTTTTTGAACTTGGAAAAATGATAGTTTGAATTTCCATAATGGTGGAATATGTTGAAGGTGCAATGGTTTGAATTGGTCGAAAAATGTGGAAATGGCCAATTTATTTTGAGCAGGAAATATTTCCTAGAAAATCTGGAATTCTGGAAAATCCTGGAATTTTTTTGAACTTGGAAAAATGCTAGTTTGAATTTCCAGAATAGTGGAATATGTTGAAGGTGCAATGGTTTGAATTGGTTGAAAAATGTGGAAATGGCCAATTTACTTTGAGCAGGAAAAAATTACTGAAAAACCTGGAATTCTGGAAAATCTGGGAATTTTTTGGAACTTGGAAAAATTATAGTTTGAATTTCCAGAATAGTGAAATATGTTGAAGGTGGAATGGTTTGAATTGGTTGAAAATGTGGAATGGTCAATCTACTTAGAGCAGGAAAAAATTCCTGAAAAACCTGGAATTCTGGAAAATCTGGGAATTTTTTGGAACTTGGAAAAATTATAGTTTGAATTTCCAGAATAGTGAAATATGTTGAAGGTGGAATGGTTTGAATTGGTTGAAAATGTGGAATGACCAATTTACTTTGAGCAGGAAAAAATTCCTGAAAAACCTAGAATTCTGGAAAATCCTGGAATTTTTTTTAACTTGGAAAAATGCTAGTTTGAATTTCCAGAATAGTGGAATATGTTGAAGGTGCAATGGTTTGAATTGGTTGAAAAATGTGGAAATGGCCAATTTACTTTGAGCAGGGAAAAATTCCTGGAAAACCTGGAATTCTGGAAAATCTGGGAATTTTTTGGAACTTGGAAAAATTATAGTTTGAATTTCCAGAATAGTGAAATATGTTGAAGGTGGAATGGATTGAATTGGTTGAAAATGTGGAATGGCCACTTTACTTTGAGCAGCAAAAAATTCCTGAAAATCCTGGAATTTTTTTGAACTTGGAAAAATTATAGTTTGAATTTCCAGAATAGTGGAATATTTTGAAGGTGCAATGGTTTGAATTGGTTGAAAAATGTGGAAATGGCCAATTTACTTTGAGCAGAAAACATTTCCTGAAAAACCTGGAATTCTGGAAAATCTGGGAATTTTTTGGAACTTGGAAAAATTATACTTTGAATTTCCAGAATAGTGAAATATGTTGAAGGTGGAATGGTTTGAATTGGTTGAAAATGTGGAATGGCCAATTTACTTTGAGCAGGAAAAAATTCCTGAAAAACCTAGAATTCTGGAAAATCCTGGAATTTTTTGGAACTTGGAAAAATTATAGTTTGAATTTCCAGAATAGTGAAATATGTTGAAGGTGGAATGGTTTGAATTGGTTGAAAATGTGGAATGGCCACTTTACTTTGAGCAGCAAAAAATTCCTGAAAATCCTGGAATTTTTTTGAACTTGAAAAATTATAGTTTGAATTTCCAGAATAGTGGAATATTTTGAAGGTGCAATGGTTTGAATTGGTTGAAAAATGTGGAAATGGCCAATTTACTTTGAGCAGGAAACATTTCCTGGAAAACCTGGAATTCTGGAAAATCTGGGAATTTGTTTGAACTTGGAAAAATTGTAGTTTGAATTTCCAGAATAGTGGAATATGTTGAAGGTGCAATGGTTTGAATTGGTTGAAAATATGGAAATGGCCAATTTACGTTGAGCAGGAAAAATTTCCTGGAAAACCTGGAATTCTGGAAAATCTGGGAATTTGTTTGAACTTGAAAAAATGCTAGTTTGAATTTCCAGAATAGTGGAATATGTTGAAGGTGCAATGGTTTGAATTGGTTGAAAAATGTGGAAATGGCCAATTTACTTTGAGCAGGAAAAAAATCCTGAAAATCCTGGAATTCTGGAAAATCTGGGAATTTTTTGGAACTTGGAAAAATGATAGTTTGAATTTCCAGAATATTGAAATATGTTGAAGATGGAATGGTTTGAATTGGTTGAAAAATGTGGAAATGGCCAATTTACTTTGAGCAGGAAACATTTCCTGAAAAACCTGGAATTCTGGAAAGTCTGGGAATTTTTTGGAACTTGGAAAAATTATAGTTTGAATTTCCAGAATAGTGGAATACGTTGAAGATGGAATGGTTTGAATTGGTTGAAAAATGCGGAAATTGCCAATTTACTTTGAGCAGGAAACATTTCCTGGAAAACCTGGAATTCTGGAAAATCTGGAAATTTGTTTGAACTTGGAAAAATTGTAGTTTGAATTTCCAGAATAGTGGAATATGTTGAAGGTGCAATGGTTTGAATTGGTTGAAAATATGGAAATGGCCAATTTACTTTGAGCAGGAAAAATTTCCTGGAAAACCTGGAATTCTGGAAAATCTGGGAATTTGTTTGAACTTCAAAAAATGCTAGTTTGAATTTCCAGAATAGTGGAATATGTTGAAGGTGCAATGGTTTGAATTGGTTGAAAAATGTGGAAATGGCCAATTTACTTTGAGCAGGAAACAATTCCTGGAAAACCTGGAATTCTGGAAAATCTGGGAATTTGTTTGAACTTGGAAAAAATGCTAGTTTGAATTTCCAGAATAGTGGAATATGTTGAAGGTGCAATGGTTTGAATTGGTTGAAAAATGTGGAAATGGCCAATTTACTTTGAGCAGGAAAAATTTCCTGGAAAACCTGGAATTCTGGAAAATCTGGGAATTTGTTTGAACTTGGAAAAATTTTAGTTTGAATTTCCAGAATAGTGGAATACGTTGCAGGTGGAATGGTTTGAATTGGTTGAAAAATGTGGAAATGGCCAATTTACTTTGAGCAGGAAAAAATACCTGGAAAACCTGGAATTCTGGAAAATCTGGGAATTTTTTGGAACTTGGAAAAATGATAGTTTGAATTTCCAGAATGGTGGAATATGTTGAAGGTGCAATGGTTTGAATTGGTCGAAAAATGTGGAAATGGCCAATTTATTTTGAGCAGGAAACATTTCCTAGAAAATCTGGAATTCTGGAAAATCCTGGAATTTTTTTGAACTTGGAAAAATGCTAGTTTGAATTTCCAGAATAGTGGAATATGTTGAAGGTGCAATGGTTTGAATTGGTTGAAAAATGTGGAAATGGCCATTTTACTTTAAGCAGGAAAAAATTCCTGGAAAACCTGGAACTCTGGAAAATCTGGGAATTTTTTGGAACTTGGAAAAATTATAGTTTGAATTTCCAGAATAGTGAAATATGTTGAAGGTGGAATGGTTTGAATTGGTTGAAAATGTGGAATGGCCACTTTACTTTGAGCAGCAAAAAATTCCTGAAAATCCTGGAATTTTTTTTAACTTGGAAAAATTATAGTTTGAATTTCCAGAATAGTGGAATATTTTGAAGGTGCAATGGTTTGAATTGGTTGAAAAATGTGGAAATGGCCAATTTACTTTGAGCAGGAAACATTTCCTGAAAAACCTGGAATTCTGGAAAATCTGGGAATTTTTTGGAACTTGGAAAAATTATAGTTTGAATTTCCAGAATAGTGGAATATGTTGAAGATGGAATGGTTTGAATTGGTTGAAAAATGTGGAAATGGCCAATTTACTTTGAGCAGGAAACATTTCCTGGAAAACCTGGAATTCTGGAAAATCCTGGAATTTGTTTGAACTTGGAAAAATTGTAGTTTGAATTTCCAGAATAGTGGAATATGTTGAAGGTGCAATGGTTTGAATTGGTTGAAAAATATTGAAATGGCCAATTTACTTTGAGCAGGAAAAATTTCCTGGAAAACCTGGAATTCTGGAAAATCTGGGAATTTGTTTGAACTTGAAAAAATGCTAGTTTGACTTTCCAGAATAGTGGAATATGTTGAAGGTGCAGTGGTTTGAATTGGTTGAAAATATGGAAATGGCCAATTTACTTTGAGCAGGAAAAATTTCCTGGAAAACCTGGAATTCTGGAAAATCTGGGAATTTGTTTGAACTTGAAAAAATGCTAGTTTGAATTTCCAGAATAGTGGAATATGTTGAAGGTGCAATGGTTTGAATTGGTTGAAAAATGTGGAAATGGCCAATTTACTTTGAGCAGGAAAAAATTCCTGAAAAACCTGGAATTCTGGAAAATCTGGGAATTTTTTGGAACTTGGAAAAATTATAGTTTGAATTTACAGAATAGTGAAATATGTTGAAGGTGGAATGGTTTGAATTGGTTGAAAATGTGGAATGGCCACTTTACTTTGAGCAGCAAAAAATTCCTGAAAATCTGGGAATTTTTTGGAACTTGGAAAAATTATAGTTTGAATTTCCAGAATAGTGGAATATTTTGAAGGTGCAATGGTTTGAATTGGTTGAAAAATGTGGAAATGGCCAATTTACTTTGAGCAGGAAACATTTCCTGAAAAACCTGGAATTCTGGAAAATCTGGGAATTTTTTGGAACTTGAAAAAATGCTAGTTTGAATTTCCAGAATAGTGGAATATGTTGAAGGTGCAATGGTTTTAATTGGTTGAAAAATGTGGAAATGGCCAATTTACTATGAGCAGGAAAAAATTCCTGGAAAACCTGGAATTCTGGAAAATCTGTGAATTTGTTTGAACTTGGAAAAATGATAGTTTGAATTTCCAGAATAGTGAAATATGTTGAAGATGGAATGGTTTGAATTGGTTGAAAAATGTGGAAATGGCCAATTAACTTTGAGCAGGAAAAAATTCCTGGAAAACCTGGAATTCTGGAAAATCAGGGAATTTAATAATGTCTTTATCAGAGGTCAAAGTTAGAGGTCAAAGGCTGGCCTTATATGCCCTTTTCTGTCCGTATATTGTTTATTTTTGCGTGTTTTGTGGAACAATCTGGAAGCCAAACTAAACACAGGCCTTAGGAGGGAGGAGGATGACGGAGTTCTAATGAACGGAGGTGGCTAATAGGCGCTGAGCGCCGCGTTAAGACTTCAGAGTGGAGGTCAAGGCGCCTCATTGACTCTGGAGCAGGAATAAAAAAAAAATGTTTAAAAAAAAAACTCAAGCGGGGGGAGAAAACATATCAGAGGACGTCAACAATTACGAGGCGTGAAGACGAGGCTGGAATTAGCATGCGGCGCTGATAAATATGCATGTAAAGACGCTCCCCCGAGGAAGGAGGTGATTGATAGCCGCGCAATTGAAGGATGTGTAAATTCCTCTTATTCCGCCTCGACTGTGAGCACGCCGCACTTGTTAAAAGTTTTACCAACTTTATAATCCCCATCGCCACATCTGCTCGCCGCCTTTACGGCGCCTGGAACACGTCATTAAATTATTACCGGCAGCTGGCCGCGCCGCGCGCTCACCCCGCTTATCTGTTCTCGTGGCGGAATACTCCTGATTTATCGAAGCCTCTTGGAATAAATGATATTTTACACGTATGTAGATGTAAATAAACAACGGCAAATGAACCCCCCCCCCCTCTGCGCCCTCCTCCATAATTCATGGCTTTTATTCCTTGTTCCAAAGACGTTCCACTTCACTTTTGTGGCCCCATTAATTGCTTTTTTTGTCGAAAAGTGTCTTATTTTTACAAAATGTTGCTTGACGTATTGTAAACTTAGCCCAATAAAGGCGCTCCAGGCAGGGAGGAATTGATGTTTTTGCAGCGTTGCAGCGCCACCTAATGCCAGCAGCGGGCTACTGGCGTGGAGCTTGATGGACACCACGTTTGCAGGGCGTGAGGGCAAAGGAGGAAAATATTTTCATTTAGCTATTAAATTTAAAAAAATTAAAATAAAAAATAAACATTCAGCTTAATGACTACTAAAATAATATAATATTATATTATTATAAATGACAATGTTATATCTTATTCATTTCAACAGGCACTTTAGTGCAGGGGTGTAAAAACATTTTCGCGTTTAAATCAGATTTGATTAAAAACATTTATTAATAGGTATGTCCGATAATGGCTTTTTTGCCGATATCCGATATTATCCAACTCTTAATTACCGATACCGATATATACAGTCATGGAATTAACACATTATTATGCTTAATTTGGACAACCATGTATGGTGAAGATAAGGTCCTTTTTAAAAAAAAAAAAATACAATAAAATAAAATATATAAATTAAAAACATTTTCTTGTATAAAAAAGAAAGTAAAACAATATAAAAACAGTTACATAGAAACTAGTAATTAATGAAAATTAGTCAAATTAACTGTTAAAGCAATACTAAATTGGCCCTAATGTGTGAATGTTGTCTGTCTATCTGTGTTGGCCCTGTGATGAGGTGGCGACTTGTCCAGGGTGTACCCCGCCTTCTGCCTGAATGCAGCTGAGATAGGCTCCAGCACCCCCCGTGACCCCAAAAGGGACAAGCAGTAGAAAATGGATGGATGGATGGATGGAGTAAAATTAACTGTTAAAGGTTAGTACTATTAGTGGACCACGATCATGTGTGCTTACGGACTGTATCCCTTGCAGACTGTATTGATATATATTGATATATAATGTAGGAACCAGAATATTAATAACAGAAAGAAACAACCCTTTTGTGTGAATGAGTGTAAATGGGGGAGGGAGGTTTTTTGGGTTGGTGCACTAATTGTAAGTGTATCTTGTGTTTTTTATGTTGATTTAATAAAAAAACAAAAAAACAAACAAACAAAAAAAAAACAACGATACCGATAATAAAAAAAACCATACCGATAATTTACGATATTACATTTTAAAGCATTTATCTGCCGATAATATCGGACATCTCTATTTATTAATAGTCATCCCTCGTTTGTTGCTGTTAATTAGATACATGAAGTAAAAATGATCAAATATTTACATAGCATAAAAAAAAAATACTTCCAATTACTGTAATTTTCGGACTATAAGTCGCAGTTTTTTTCATAGTTTGGTGCGACTTATACTCAGGAGCGACTTATGTGTGAAATTATTAACACATTAGCGTAAAATATCAAATAATATTATTTAGCTCATTCACGTAAGAGACTAGACGTATAAGATTTCGTGGGATTTAGCGATTAGGAGTGACAGATTGTTTGGTAAACGTATAGCATGTTCTATATGTTATAGTTATTTGAATGACTCTTACCATAATATGTTACGTTAACATACCAGGCACGTTCTCAGTTGGTTATTTATGCCTCATATAACGTACACTTATTCAGCCTGTGGTTCACTATTCTTTATTTATTTTAAATTGCCTTTCAAATGTCTATTCTTGGTGTTGGGTTTTATCAAATAAATGTCCCCCAAAAATGCGACTTATACTCCAGTGCGACTTATATATGGTTTTTTCCTTCTTTATTGTGCATTTTCGGCCGGTGCGACTTATACTCCGAAAAATACGGTAAGTATTTTTTTAACATTATGTGAGGCCTTTATATATAAGTAACACATAATTATTAAAAAAAAAATAAGGCTGACTTTATGAGTCTTAGTGAACGGTAAATGAAGCCTCAGTGAGTGTGAGGCACACTCACTAGGTGTATTGACACTGATATGTGTGTGTGTGTGGGGGGGGGGGGCGGGGGGCACAATCTCATGCGGTCTATATATATCAGGGCTGTGAATCTTTGGGTGTCCCACGATTCGATTCAATATCGATTCTTGGGGTCACGATTCGATTCAAAATCGATTTTTTTTTCAATTCAACATGATTCTCGATTCAAAAACGATTTTTTTCCCGATTCAAAAGGATTCTCTATTCATTCAATACATAGGATTTCAGCAGGATCTACCCCAGTCTGCTGACATGCAAGCAGAGTAGTAGATTTTTGTAAAAAGCTTTTATAATTGTAAAGGACAATGTTTTATCAACTGATTGCAATAATGTAAATTTGTTTTAACTATTAAATGAACCAAAAATATGACTTACTTTATCTTTGTGAAAATATTGGACACAGTGTGTTGTCAAGCTTATGAGATGCGATGCAAGTGTAAGCCACTGTGACACTATTGTTCTTTTTTTTTATTTTTATAAATGTCTAATGATAATGTCAATGAGGGATTTTTAATCACTGCTATGTTGAAATTGTAACTAATATTGATACTGTTGTTGATAATATTCATTTTTGTTTCTCTACTTTTGGTTTGTTCTGTGTCGTGTTTGTGTCTCCTCTCAATTGCTCTGTTTATTGCAGTTCTGAGTGTTGCTGGGTCTGGTTTGGTTTTGGAATTGGATTGAATTGTTATGGTATTGCTGTGTATTGTTTTGTTAGATTGATTAATTAAAAAAAAAAAAATAAAATAAAATAAAATTTGAAAAAAATAAAATAAAAATAATAATCGATTTTTTTTTAATGAGAATCGATTCTGAATCGCACAACGTGAGAAACGCGATTCGAATTTGAATCGATTTTTTCCCACACCCCTAATACACATATATATATATATATATATATATATATATATATATATATATATATATATATATATATATATATATATATATATATATATATATATATATATATATATATATATATATATATATATATATATATAAATAGTGGGGTCTTTTTTAAAGTTAATGTACTTTGAAATGTGCTGCGATTGATCAAAAAAGCAAACGTGTGTTTAATCTGATTAAAACCCTTATATACTTTGACAACACTACTAATTATATTAATTGTAAAATGTTGGTATCTTTTTATATTTGTTAAGAGTGTGTCATACATTTTCAGTCTTACCAGATTATATATCAACTAATGAGACTAATAACAATAATGTTTTATTTAATTAATTTTATAATCATTCATATTTGAAAAATTAGGATGTTTTGGTACAGCGCTTGTATTGAATATTTTACATACACTCCCACATACATACACAAATACATAACATGCATACACATATACACACACACACATATACACATAATGTACATATACAGTCATGCATATCATCATGTTTCATCAAACATGTCAGGTTCAAACACTGATGACATCTATTAAACAAGACAAGAAGCAAGGAATCAAACAGAGACATTGAACAGAGACAGATAATTCAATTTGGCTCAGTGAGGAGAAACGTACCCTTGTACATCTGTACCCTTGTACAGTGTCATTATGCTCTGCCGAAAGATTGTGCGCCTCCTCTTTTATTTGGACTTTCCCTGATTACATGGCAACAGCTGTTTCTAAAGGGACGGGGGTCGTAAACAGCCATCGCCTTTGATTACAAAACAGTTCAAAAGAAAAGGTTGCTTCAAAGAAAAGGTCGTAGAAGAGTTCAAAGAAGAGGTGCCTGGAACTTGGGCAGATCCTGCTTTCTCTCCACTTTGTAGTTCTCGGGTCAAAACTAAATCTTTCTGTTGATTACAATACATCAAAGAAACAGAACACTTTCATGTTGCTTCCCATCCTACACAGTGGAGTTTTACAAGCCTTCTTCTTGGTAGGATCAAAGACAGCTTTTGTCTTCTCGCTGGGAACTGATGGCAACACAAAGTTTTGTGATAACTTAGATACAATTATTCTGACAAAACATATATTAACGTTCTTCCCCTAGGGGAAAATGGGTAACACACGGCGCACCAATGAAGCTTAACCTATTTTCCGGACCATAGGGCGCACCGGACTATAAGGCGCACTGCCGATGAATGGTCTGTTTTGGATCTTTATTCATATATAAGGTGCATCGGATTATAGGGCGCACTAAAGGAGTCATATTATTATTATTTGTTTCTAAACGTAAAACACTTCCTTGTGGTCTACATAACATGTAATGGTGGTTCTTTGGACAAAATGTTGCATAGATTATGTTTCTCCTCATCCGGAAACAATAACACCGAAAATGTGTCTCGTGAAAAACCGTCCGACCGGAACACTCTAATAACTAAAGTTCCTTAGGTGGATAATGTAAACTCACTATACCGGTATGTTTTAGCGCTTTCATGGCAGGTTTACTGACAGATATAAGTAAGAACTTTACACTACTTTATATTAGAAATGGCAACAGCGGAGGATGAATGTCCCATAACAAGAAGATAGAGAAAAAGAAGAAGCTTATCGACTACGGTGCCGACACGGACTACAAGGACGGACTCGCGCAATTTTTCTAGATTTATGCAAATCCCAAATACAGATCAGCATGTACCAGAAGGTAAAAAAAGTTAATTTTGCATAATATTGCGAAACAGAACGCCAGATAATATGTCTTATCTTATACACACACCATAACAATACTCCTATGTTGAAGCACATCAAGCGGTGTGGCTTCATAGCTTACGAAAGTCGTACTAAAAAAATTATAGATTTTTGAGTGCCGTGTGTAATGGTCTATATTTTCAATGGAACATATAAAATGTCGAGTCATATTTTCAAACCCCGGCCGAGTCATACCAAAGACTATACAAATGGTACCCATTACCTCCCTGCTTGGCACTCAGCATCAAGGGTTGGAATTGGGGGTTAAATCACCAAAAATGTTTCCTGGGCGCGGCCAACGCGGCTGCTCACTGCTCCCCTCACCTCCCAGGGGGTGATCAAGGGTGATGGGTCAAATGCAGAGAATAATTTCGCCACACCTAGTGTGTGTGTGACAATCATTGGTACTTTAACTTAATCATAGTGCAATCTACACATATCTCTTATGTTTGACTGCCCTCTACTGGTCACACTTATCATTACACCATGTACCAAATAAAATTGCTTTGACGTCGGTAAGCAAAACCCGAATTATTCCGTACATTAGGCGCACCGGGTTATAAGGCGCACTGTCGAGTTTTAAGGGAAAAAAAAAAAAAGATTTTAAGTGCGCCTTATAGTCCGGAAAATACGGTAACCTATTATTACTATAACAATCTAGAAGGTTAATACAGTTCGCTTCCCTTTCTTCCCCTCCTTTTATCTGCTTTATTTTGTAATTCAAGTTATCATGACATATATGTATTGTTGCATTTGAAAAAAATTGTATTGTTGAATTTAGAGGTAATTATTAATATTATTCGATATTAATAGTGCTATTTCTTTTGGTATTTTTATTGCTCCATTTGTAGTGTAATAATGTTAATTGTCATGTCTGTGTTATTAATATTTACTTCACTATTTGCTTACTTGCTATCACTTTTTGGATCATATTTGTACATATTGCATTTGCTGATGTTGTTTCTGTCTCTCTGTTATCCTACCCTTCCTTTTTTTGAAATGTCTATCCCTTCCTGCTCTGGTCCGGCTGAGCCAACCATTAAATAACATCCATTTAATAAAGTCAAATACAAATAAGGCAACAGGATAAGTGTTCTACACTTCTCTTTTCTAAATTAAATATGTACAGCAGATATGTTCATCTACAAAACCCAAAAGCAGTGAAGTTGGCACGTTGTGTAAGTGGTAAATAAAAACAGAATACAATGATTTGCAAATCCTTTTCAACTTATATTCAATTGAATAGACCGCAAAGACAAGATACTTAACCTTCGAACTGGTAAACTTTGTTATTTTTTGCAAATATTAGCTCATTTGTAATTTGATGCCTGCAACATGTTTCAAAAAAGCTGGCGCAAGTGGCAAAAAAGACTGAGAAATGAGGAATGCTCGTCAAACACTTATTTGGAACATCCCACAGGTGAACAGGCTAATTGGGAACAGGTGGGTGCCATGATTGGGTATAAAAGCAGCTTCCATGAAATGCTCAGTCATTCACAAACAAGGATGGGGCGAGGGTCACCACTTTGTCTACACATGCATGAACCAATTGTCGAACAGTTTAAGAACAACATTTCTCAACGAGCTATTGCAAGGAATTTAGGGATTTCACCATCTACGGTCCGTAACATCATCAAAAGGTTCAGAGAATCTGGAGAAATTAGTGCATGTAAGCAGCACGGCCAAAAACCAACATTGAATGCCCGTGACCTTGGATCCCTCAGGCAGTACTGCATCAAAAACCGAAATCTGTGTGTAAAGAATATCACCACATGGGCTCAGGAACACTTCAGAAAACCACTGTCAGTAACTACAGTTGGTCGCTACATCTGTCAGTGCAAGTGAAAACTCTACTATGCAAAGCGAAAGCCATTTATCAACAACACCCAGAAACGCCGCGGGCTTCTCTGGGCCCGAGCTCATCTAAGATGAACTGATGCAAAGTGGAAAAGTGTTCTGTGGTCTGACGAGTCCACATTTCGTTTTTGGAAACTGTAGACGTCGTGTCCTCCGGACCAGAGAGGAAAAGAACCATCCGGATTGTTCTTGGCGCAAAGTTGAAAAGCCAGCATGTGTGATGGTATGGGGGTGTATTAGTGCCCAAGACATGGGTAACTTACACATCTGTGAAGGCACCATTAATGCTGAAAGGTACATACAGGTTTTGAAGCAACATATGTTGCCATCCAAGCAACGTTATCATGGACGCCCCTGCTTATTTCAGCAAGACAATGCCAAGCCACGTGTTACAACAGCGTGGCTTCATAGTAAAAGAGTGCGGGTACTAGACTGGCCTGCCTGTAGTCCAGACTTGTCTCCCTTTAAAAATGTGTGGCACATTATGAAGCGTAAAATACCACAACGGAGACCCCCGGACTGTTGAACAACTTAAGCTGTACATCAAGCAAGAATGGGAAAGAATTCCACCTGAAAAACTTCAAAAATGTGTCTCCTCAGTTCCCAAACGTTTACTGAGTGTTGTTAAAAGGAAAGGCCATGTAACACAGTGGTGAACATGCCCTTTCCCAACTAATTTGGCATGTGTTGCAGCCATGAAATTCTAAGTTGATTATTATTTGCAAAAAAAAAAATAAAGTTTATGAATTTGAACATCAAATATGTTGTCTTTGTAGTGCATTCAACTGAATATGGGTTGAAAAGGATTTGCAAATCATTGTATTCCGTTTATATTTACATCTAACACAATTTCCCAACTCATATGGAAACGGGGTTTGTACATCAACAATATGATTTGCCTGAGTGGCTGGACAGGACAAAAAAAAAAAGGATATTTTTTGTCACCAAATACAATGAAAAATATAAAATAGAATTTGTTAAAGTAGCATAAATCAAAAAAGAACAAAAAAATGTGTTGCTGTTTTTTTCAGAAACGACATATTACACATTGTCTGTAATAGACAGCAAATCAAACTTCAACAAAGTCCTGCAACGGACTTGTGTGGTTTCAATTATGTTCCGCTTTCAAATAGAACCGCCAGGTTGTTTTTCCTTTTGCGAATGTTTCTTGAACTGAAGCCTCAACTTTCCATTTTGCATTTTTGTCACAACACTTTCTAGAGCGCATTAAATAAAATCATGCGAGAGTTGTTTTTTTTCAATGTACAAGGCATATGTGGATGCATATTATGCAGCTTATTGCTTTAAAGTCTCACACACACACACACACACGCACATACACACACACACACACGCACGCACACACACACAGTCAGTGAAAGTGTCAGAATAAAGCTTCCTGTGAATTTGGCCAGGTTTCCGTGTCAGAAGAAGCGTCTGTGTGTGCCGGGCGGCTTTAGAAGAAGTCTTTTTGTTCCCACCCTGCTGTTTCCTCCTGATAATTCAATGTCCACATTCTTCTCTTCAGCCGTTTAAAATCCTCTGAAGTTCACTCTCGGCCTTTGTGGCGCGCGAGGCAGGGAAACACACACCGCACTCACTCAGCTCGTCTGTTCCGAGGCCCGATCGGCGGCCAAGCAATTAGTTGCCTTCAAACGCGCCGATATCACTCACTGGGCGCACGTATCATCCGCTGTTGCCTCGCACGGGCTGTGCGGGCTGATATCGCTCGCCGTGCGCCCGGTATCGCATGCGACTGCAGTACTTTCCATGGACTTGTATCAATCACTGTCGGCTTGTATTCATTGATATGACTACTTCTACTGTAGTATCTGCTAGTCTAAGAAATAACATGTTTCGCATATGGTGAACAATCTGAAGCAGCCAGCCGGTTCTTGTGAGGTGAGGTCCATCGTCTCCGGCGGGTAATCATGTATGACCATTCATAACGCTTGGATAACGGTTGGTTATGACCGAAGCACCCAGGCACACCCGAACATGCCCTTATATGGGCATGAAGAAGACAATTTGGGTTCTATTAACTCAAAGATCTGAGGTGACATCATCTCGGACGAGAAGGACCGGTTGCCGAGACATGACGTGTGGCTAGATCTCGGCTCGACCGGGAATCGTGAGCTCCCCAAAAACATTTACAAAAAATTACCCCGGATTACCCAGAATAGCCGGTTTGCCGGGACATTTGTTTCCATTTTTTGAACTTGCACAATTTCCACATTTCTCAACCGATCCGAACCGTTCCCCCATCCACACACTCCACCTTGGACAATCAAACTACCATTTTACAAGTTCCAAAACACCACAGGAATTCCCAGAATCCCCAGTTTTCCAAAGCCCTATTTTTACTTCTTCCTAGCAAGTTTTCACACTCCACATTTGTCAGGTTCAAACACTGATGACATTTACGAAACAGACGAGAAGCAAGGAATCATGCAGAGACAGAGTTCAATTTGGCTCAATTGAGGAGACACGTTTTTTGGGCTGTACTCTAGTTACAGATGTCAAACACACAACATGTTTTCCCTTTACCAAATATTCCCAGTTTTCCCCGAATTTCATCTGATTTCAACCGTTCCAACATCCACACACTCCACTCACCCTGGACATTCAAGCCAGCATGTTTCCCGGTTCTGAAAATTCCTGATCACCCGGAATTACCAGAAATGTTCCCCCATTGAAAACGAACGGGCAATATACAAACCTCTCCATTTCCCACATTTCTCAACCGATTCGAACCGTTCCCCCATCCACACACTCCACCTTGGACAATCAAACTACCATTTTCCAAGTTCCAAAACACCACAGGAATTCCCAGAATCCCCAGTTTTCCAAAGCCCTATTTTTACTTCTTCCTAGCAAGTTTTCAAACTCCACATTTGTCAGGTTCAAACACTGATGACATTTACGAAACAGACGAGAAGCAAGGAATCAAGCAGAGACAGAGTTGAATTTGGCTCAATAGGAGACGAGTTTTTTGGGCTGTACTCTAGTTACAGATGTCAAACACACAAAATGTTTTCCCTTTACCAAAAATTCCCAGTTTTCCCCGAATTTCATCTGATTTCAACCGTTCCAACATCCACACACTCCACTCACCCTGGACATTCAAGCCAGCTTGTTTCCCAATTCTGAAAATTCCTGATCACCCAGAATTACCAGGAATGTTCCCCCATTGAAAACGAACGGGCAATATACAAACGTCTCCATATCCTACATTTCTCAACCGATTTGAACCGTTCCCCCATCCACACACTCCACCTTGGACAATCAAACTACCATTTTACAAGTTTCAAAAACTCCAGGAATTCACAAAAATTCCCGGTTTTCCAAAGCCCTATTTTTACTTCTTCCTAGAAAGTTTTCACAGTCCACATTTTTCAACCGTTTCTGACCATTCCATCTTTAAAACGTTCCTCTTAGTTAGCACAAGAAAAGTTGGCTTTTTTTCCCAATTTTAAAAAAATTCCAGTTTTCCCGAAATTCCCAAATTTCTAGGAAATTCCCATTCAAATAAATAGAGGTATTCCTAGTTCTACAATTCCCTAAATTCTCAAATTTGTTTGCATTTTTTTAAACCACATTCCGACCTTTCAACCATCCACACACACTACTCTTCACTTATGTCAAACACACAACATGTTTTTCCTTTACCAAAAATTCCCAGTTTTAAATTCAAACCTTCATTTTTCCCGGTTCTGAAAATTCCTGATCACCCGGAATTACCAGGAATGTTCCCCCATTGAAAACGAAGGGGCAATATACAAAACTCTCCATTTCCCACATTTCTCAACCAATTCGAACCGTTCCCCCATCCACACACTCCACCTTAAGCAATCAAATTACCATTTTACAAGTTCCAAAACACCACAGGAATTCCCAGAATCCCCAGTTTTCCAAAGCCCTATTTTTACTTCTTCCTAGCAAGTTTTCAAACTCCACATTTGTCAGGTTCAAACACTGATGACATTTACGAAACAGACGAGAAGCAAGGAATCAAGCAGAGACAGAGTTGAATTTGGCTCAATAGAGGAGACGAGTTTTTTGGGCTGTACTCTAGTTACAGATGTCAAACACACAACATGTTTTCCTTTTACCAAAAATTCCCAGTTTTCCCCGAATTTCATCTGATTTCAACCGTTCCAACATCCACACACTCCACTCACCCTGGACATTCAAGCCAGCATGTTTCCCAATTCTGAAAATTCCTGATCACCCGGAATTACCAGGAATGTTCCCCCATTGAAAATGAACAGGCAATATACAAACCTCTCCATTTCCCACATTTCTCAACCGATTCGAACCGTTCCCCCATCCACACACTCCACCTTGGACAATCAAACTACCATTTTACAAGTTTCAAAAACTCCAGGAATTCACAAAAATTCCGGTTTTCCAAAGCCCTATTTTTACTTCTTCCTAGAAAGTTTTCACAGTCCACATTTTTCGACTGTTTCTGACCATTCCATCTTTAAAACGTTCCTCTGAGTTAGCACAACAAAAGATGGCTTTTTTTCCCAATTTTAAAAAAATTCCAGTTTTCCCGAAATTCCCAAATTTCTAGGAAATTCCCATTCAAATAAATAGAGGTATTCCTAGTTCTACAATTCCCTAAATTCTCAAATTTGTTTGCAATTTTTTAAACCAGATTCCGACCTTTCAACCATCCACACACACTACTCTTCACTTATGTCAAACACACAACATGTTTTCCCTTTACCAAAAATTCCCAGTTTTAAATTCAAACCTTCATTTTTCCCGGTTCTGAACATTCCTGATCACCCGGAATTACCAGGAATGTTCCCCCATTGAAAACGAAGGGGCAATATACAAAACTCTCCATTTCCCACATTTCTCAACCGATTCGAACCGTTCCTCCATCCACACACCCCACCTTGGACAATCAAACTACCATTTTACAAGTTCCAAAACACCACAGGAATTCCCAGAATCCCCAGTTTTCCAAAGCCCTATTTTTACTTCTTCCTAGCAAGTTTTCAAACTCCACGTTTGTCAGGTTCAAACACTGATGACATTTACGAAACAGACGAGAAGCAAGGAATCAAGCAGAGACAGAGTTGAATTTGGCTCAATGGGAGATGAGTTTTTTGGGCTGTACTCTAGTTACAGATGTCAAACACACAAAATGTTTTCCCTTTACCAAAAATTCCCAGTTTTCCCCGAATTTCATCTGATTTCAACCGTTCCAACATCCACACACTCCACTCACCCTGGACATTCAAGCCAGCATGTTTCCCAATTCTGAAAATTCCTGATCACCCAGAATTACCAGGAATGTTCCCCCATTGAAAACGAACGGGCAATATACAAACCTCTCCATTTCCTACATTTCTCAACCAATTTGAACCGTTCCCCCATCCACACACTCCACCTTGGACAATCAAACTACCATTTTACAAGTTCCAAAAACTCCAGGAATTCACAAAAATTCCCAGTTTTCCAAAGCCTTATTTTTACTTCTCCCTAGAAAGTTTTCACAGTCCACATTTTTCAACCGTTTCTGACCATTCCATCTTTAAAACGTTCCTCTTAGTTAGCACAAGAAAAGTTGGCTTTTTTTCCCAATTTTAAAAAAATTCCAGTTTTCCCGAAATTCCCAAATTTCTAGGAAATTCCCATTCAAATAAATAGAGGTATTCCTAGTTCTACAATTCCCTAAATTCTCAAATTTGTTTGCATTTTTTTAAACCACATTCCGACCTTTCAACCATCCACACACACTACTCTTCACTTATGTCAAACACACAACATGTTTTTCCTTTACCAAAAATTCCCAGTTTTAAATTCAAACCTTCATTTTTCCCGGTTCTGAAAATTCCTGATCACCCGGAATTACCAGGAATGTTCCCCCATTGAAAACGAAGGGGCAATATACAAAACTCCATTTCCCACATTTCTCAACCGATTCGAACCGTTCCTCCATCCACACACCCCACCTTGGACAATCAAACTACCATTTTAAAAGTTCCAAAACACCACAGGAATTCCCAGAATCCCCAGTTTTCCAAAGCCCTATTTTTACTTCTTCCTAGCAAGTTTTCACACTCCACATTTGTCAGGTTCAAACACTGATGACATTTACGAAACAGACGAGAAGCAAGGAATCATGCAGAGACAGAGTTCAATTTGGCTCAATTGAGGAGACACGTTTTTTGGGCTGTACTCTAGTTACAGATGTCAAACACACAACATGTTTTCCCTTTACCAAAAATTCCCAGTTTTCCCCAAATTTCATCTGATTTCAACCGTTCCAACATCCACACACTGCACTTACCCTGGACATTCAAGCCAGCATGTTTCCCGGTTCTGAAAATTCCTGATCACCCGGAATTACCAGAAATGTTCCCCCATTGAAAACGAACGGGCAATATACAAACCTCTCCATTTCCCACATTTCTCAACCAATTCGAACCGTTCCCCCATCCACACACTCCACCTTGGACAATCAAACTACCATTTTACAAGTTCCAAAATACCACAGGAATTCCCAGAATCCCCAGTTTTCCAAAGCCCTATTTTTACTTCTTCCTAGCAAGTTTTCAAACTCCACATTTGTCAGGTTCAAACACTGATGACATTTACGAAACAGACGAGAAGCAAGGAATCAAGCAGAGACAGAGTTGAATTTGGCTCAATAGAGGAGACAAGTTTTTTGGGCTGTACTCTAGTTACAGATGTCAAACACACAACATGTTTTCCTTTTACCAAAAATTCCCAGTTTTCCCCGAATTTCATCTGATTTCAACCGTTCCAACATCCACACACTCCACTCACCCTGGACATTCAAGCCAGCATGTTTCCCAACTCTGAAAATTCCTGATCACCCAGAATTACCAGGAATGTTCCCCCATTGAAAACGAAGGGGCAATATACAAACCTCTCCATTTCCTACATTTCTCAACCGATTTGAACCGTTCCCCCATCCACACACTCCACCTTGGACAATCAAACTACCATTTTACAAGTTTCAAAAACTCCAGGAATTCACAAAAATTCCCGGTTTTCCAAAGCCCTACTTTTACTTCTTCCTAGAAAGTTTTCACAGTCCACATTTTTTAACCGTTTCTGACCATTCCATCTTTAAAAAGTTCCTCTTAGTTAGCACAACAAAAGTTGGCTTTTTTTCCCAATTTTAAAAAAATTCCAGTTTTCCCGAAATTCCCAAATTTCTAGGAAATTCCCATTCAAATAAATAGAGGTATTCCTAGTTCTACAATTCCCTAAATTCTCAAATTTGTTTGCATTTTTTTAAACCAGATTCCGACCTTTCAACCATCCACACACACTACTCTTCACTTATGTCAAACACACAACATGTTTTTCCTTTACCAAAAATTCCCAGTTTTTAATTCAAACCTTCATTTTTCCCGGTTCTGAAAATTCCTGATCACCCGAAATTACCAGGAATGTTCCCCCATTGAAAACGAAGGGGCAATATACAAAACTCTCCATTTCCCACATTTCTCAACCGATTCGAACCGTTCCTCCATCCACACACCCCACCTTGGACAATCAAACTACCATTTTACAAGTTCCAAAACACCACAGGAATTCCCAGAATCCCCAGTTTTCCAAAGCCCTATTTTTACTTCTTCCTAGCAAGTTTTCACACTCCACATTTGTCAGGTTCAAACACTGATGACATTTACGAAACAGACGAGAAGCAAGGAATCAAGCAGAGACAGAGTTGAATTTGGCTCAATAGAGGAGACAAGTTTTTTGGGCTGTACTCTAGTTACAGATGTCAAACACACAACATGTTTTCCTTTTACCAAAAATTCCCAGTTTTCCCCGAATTTCATCTGATTTCAACCATTCCAACATCCACAAACTCCACTCACCCTGGACATTCAAGCCAGCATGTTTCCCAATTCTGAAAATTCCTGATCACCCGGAATTACCAGGAATGTTCCCCCATTGAAAACGAACGGGCAATATACAAACCTCTCCATTTCCTACATTTCTCAACCGATTTGAACCGTTCCCCCATCCACACACTCCACCTTGGACAATCAAACTACCATTTTACAAGTTTCAAAAACTCCAGGAATTCACAAAAATTCCCGGTTTTCCAAAGCCCTATTTTTACTTCTTCCTAGAAAGTTTTCACAGTCCACATTTTTCAACCGTTTCTGACCATTCCATCTTTAAAAAGTTCCTCTTAGTTAGCACAACAAAAGTTGGCTTTTTTTTCCCAATTTTAAAAAAATTCCAGTTTTCCCGAAATTCCCAAATTTCTAGGAAATTCCCATTCAAATAAATAGAGGTATTCCTAGTTCTACAATTCCCTAAATTCTCAAATTTGTTTGCATTTTTTTAAACCAGATTCCGACATTTCAACCATCCACACACACTACTCTTCACTTATGTCAAACACACAACATGTTTTCCCTTTGCCAAAAATTCCCAGTTTTAAATTCAAACCTCCATTTTTCCCGGTTCTGAAAATTCCTGATCACCCGGAATTACCAGGAATGTTCCCCCATTGAAAACAAAGGGGCAATATACAAAACTCTCCATTTCCCACATTTCTCAACCGATTCGAACCGTTCCCCCATCCACACACTCCACCTTAAGCAATCAAATTACCATATTCCAAGTTCCAAAAAACTCCAGGAATTCCCAGAATTCCCGGTTTTCCAAAGTCCTATTTTTACTTCTTCCTTGATAGTTTTCACAGTCCACATTTTGCAACCGTTTTTGACCATTCCATCTTCAAAACTTTCCTTTTAGTTGGGACAACAAAAGTTCTTCTTTTTTTTGTACAAATTCCCGGTTTTCCCGAAATTCCAGAAATTCCAAAATGCTCATTCAAATTCAAACTGTTACTACATCAACATTTTTCAACTGTTTAGAAAAATTGCAACACCAACTTATTTATATCAAATAGGACAATTATGGTACTATCAATATTTTTAAAAAATTCCGGATTCCGGTTTTCCCGAAAGTCACAAATTTCTAGGAAATTCCCATTCAAATAAATAGAGGTATTCATAGTTCCACAATGCCCTAAATTCTCAAATTTGTTTGCATTTTTTAAACCCGATTCGGACCTTTCCACCATCCACACACACTACTCTTCACTTACGTCGAACGCACAAGATGTTTTCCCTTTCCCAAAAATTCCCGGTTTTCACCAAATTTCCAGTAATTTTCTGAATGGGAAATATACAAACGACTGTATATCCCACATTTCCCATCCGATTTCAACCGTTCCAACATCCACACACTGCACTTACCCTGGACATTCAAGCCAGCATGTTTCCCGGTTCTGAAAATTCCTGATCACCCGGAATTACCAGGAATGTTCCCCCATTGAAAACGAACGGGCAATATGCAAACCTCTCCATATCCCACATTTCTCAACCGATTTGAACCGTTCCCCCACCCACACACTCCACCTTGGACAATCAAACTACCATTTTCCAAGTTCCAAAAAACTCCAGGAATTCCGAGAAATCCCGGTTTTCCAAAGCCCTATTTTTACTTCTTATTAGCAAATTTTCACAATCTACATTTTTCAACCGTTTTTGACCATTTCACCTTCAAAACATTCCTCTTAGTTGGGACAGCAAATGTTATCTTTTTTTACGTACAAATTCCCGGTTGTCCCGAAATTATTACTACGTCAACACTTTTCAACCGTTTAGACAAATTGCAACACCAACCTATTCATAACATCTAGGAAAATTATGATATGTATATTTTGAAAAATTTCCAGTTTTCCCGAAATTCCCAAATTTCTAGGAAATTCCCTATCAATTAAATGGAGGTATTCATAGTTACAAGATGCCCTAAATTCTCAAATTTGTTTGACCTTTCAACCACCCACACACACTACTCTTCAATTATGTCTAACGCACAACATGTTTCCCCTTTCCCAAAAACTCCCGGTTTCCCCCGAATTTCTGGTAATTTTCTGAATGGGAAATATACAATCGACTGTATATCCCACATTTCCCATCCGATTTTAACCGTTCCAACATCCACACACTGCACTTACCCTGGACATTCAAGCCAGCATGTTTCCCGGTTCTGAAAATTCCTGATCACCCGGAATTACCAGGAATGTTCCCCCATTGAAAACGAACGGGCAATATGCAAACCTCTCCATATCCCACATTTCTCAACCGATTTGAACCTTTCCCCCACCCACACACTCCACCTTGGACAATCAAACTACCATTTTCCAAGTTCCAAAAAACTTCAGGAATTCCCAGAATTCCCGGTTTTCCAAAGTCCTATCAAAAAGTATGTTGTTTCAACGTTGTATTTGTGTTGTAAAATATTGGTTGGGAAATGACCAAAATTCAATGGTCAAATCAACGTCAGAACCCAACATTGATTAAAGGTCATCAAAAAGCATGTTGTTTCAATGTTGAATTTGTGTTGTAGTATATTGGTTGGGAAATGATAAATAAATGATAATGATAAATGGGTTATACTTGTATAGCGCTTTTCTACCTTCAAGGTACTCAAAGCGCTTTGACAGTATTTCCACATTCACCCATTCACACACACATTCACACACTGATGGAGGGAGCTGCCATACAAGGCGCTACCAGCACCCATCCGGAGCAAGGGTGAAGTGTCTTGCCCAAGGACACAACGGACGTGACTAGGATGGTAGAAGGTGGGGATTGAACCCCAGTAACCAGCAACCCTCCGATTGCTGGCACGGCCACTCTACCAACTTCGCCACGCTGTCCCCTATGACCAAATAACCAACATTTAATGGTCCAATCAACTTCAGAACCCAACATTGATTAAACATAATCAAAAAGCATGTTGTTTCAACGTTGAATTTGTGTTGTAGAATATTGGTTGTGAAATGACCAAAAATCAATCGTCAAATCAACGTCAGAACCGAACATTGATTAAACGTCATCAAAAAGCATGTTGTTTCAATGTTGTATTTGTGTTGTAGAATATTGGTTGGGAAATTACCAAAATTTAATGGTCCAATCAACTTCAGAACCCAACATTGATTAAACGTTATCAAAAAGCATGTTTCAACGTTGAATATGTGTTGTAGAATATTGGTTTGGAAATGGTCAAATCAACGTCAGAACCCAACATTGATTAAACGTCATCAAAAAGTATGTTGTTTCAATGTTGTATTTGTGTTGTAGAATATTGGTTGGGAAATGACCAAAATTCAATGGTCAAATCAACGTCAGAACCTGACATTAAGGTCATCAAAAAGCATGTTGTTTCAACGTTGAATTTGTGTTGTAGAATATTGGTCGGGAAATGACCAAAATTCAATGGTCAAATCAACGTCAGAACCCAACATTGATTAAACATAATCAAAAAGCATGTTGTTTCAACGTTGAATTTGTGTTGTAGAATATTGGTTGTGAAATGACCAAAAATCAATCGTCAAATCAACGTCAGAACCGAACATTGATTAAACGTCATCAAAAAGCATGTTGTTTCAATGTTGTATTTGTGTTGTAGAATATTGGTTGGGAAATTACCAAAATTTAATGGTCCAATCAACTTCAGAACCCAACATTGATTAAACGTTATCAAAAAGCATGTTTCAACGTTGAATATGTGTTGTAGAATATTGGTTTGGAAATGGTCAAATTAACGTCAGAACCCAACATTGATTAAACGTCATCAAAAAGTATGTTGTATTTGTGTTGTAGAATATTGGTTGGGAAATGACCAAAATTCAATGGTCAAATCAACGTCAGAACCTGACATTAAGGTCATCAAAAAGCATGTTGTTTCAACGTTGAATTTGTGTTGTAGAATATTGGTCGGGAAATGACCAAAATTCAATGGTCAAATCAACGTCAGAACCCAACATTGGTTAAAGGTCATCAAAAAGCATGTTTGTTTCAATGGTGTATTTGTGTTGTAGAATATTGGTTGGGAAACGACCAAAATTCAATGGTCAAATCAACGTCAGAACCCAACATTGGTTAAAGGTCATCAAAAAGCATGTTTGTTTATTTGTGTTGTAGAATATTGGTTGGGAAACGACCAAAATTCAATGGTCGAATCAACGTCAGAACCCAACATTGGTTAAAGGTCATCAAAAAGCATGTTTGTTTCAATGGTGTATTTGTGTTGTAGAATATTGGTTGGGAAACGACCAAAATTCAATGGTCGAATCAACGTCAGAACCCAACATTGGTTAAAGGTCATCAAAAAGCATGTTTGTTTCAATGGTGTATTTGTGTTGTAGAATATTGGTTGGGAAACGACCAAAATTCAATGGTCGAATCAACGTCAGAACCCAACATTGGTTAAAGGTCATCAAAAAGCATGTTTGTTTCAATGGTGTATTTGTGTTGTAGAATATTGGTTGGGAAACGACCAAAATTCAATGGTCGAATCAACGTCAGAACCCAACATTGGTTAAAGGTCATCAAAAAGCATGTTTGTTTCAATGGTGTATTTGTGTTGTAGAATATTGGTCGGGAAATGACCAAAATTCAATGGTCAAATCAACGTCAGAACCCAACATTGGTTAAAGGTCATCAAAAAGCATGTTTGTTTCAATGGTGTATTTGTGTTGTAGAATATTGGTCGGGAAATGACCAAAATTCAATGGTCAAATCAACGTCAGAACCCAACATTGGTTAAAGGTCATCAAAAAGCATGTTTGTTTCAATGGTGTATTTGTGTTGTAGAATATTGGTCGGGAAACGACCAAAATTCAATGGTCAAATCAACGTCAGAACCCAACATTGGTTAAAGGTCATCAAAAAGCATGTTTGTTTCAATGGTGTATTTGTGTTGTAGAATATTGGTTGGGAAACGACCAAAATTCAATGGTCAAATCAACGTCAGAACCTGACAAGGTCATCAAAAAGCATGTTGTTTCAACGTTGAATTTGTGTTGTAGAATATTGGTCGGGAAATGACCAAAATTCAATGGTCAAATCAACGTCAGAACCCAACATTGGTTAAAGGTCATCAAAAAGCATGTTTGTTTCAATGGTGTATTTGTGTTGTAGAATATTGGTTGGGAAACGACCAAAATTCAATGGTCGAATCAACGTCAGAACCCAACATTGATTAAACATCATCAAGAAGCACGTTGTTTCAACGTTATGTTTGAGTTGCTCAACGTCAGGACCTAACTCAACAAGTTCTCAACATTGTTTCAACGTCTTGTGCCTGCTTAGTGAGGAGGACTAAAGAGTCAGGGAGGACTCTCACTGTGGATTTTTATAAGTGACTAAATGAGTAAAAAACCTGCAAAAAAGAATCCCAAAGATGGCCGGGAGAGTGACAACAAAGTTAGTCTGTTCCTGAAAGTACGGCGGTGACAGCTCCTTCACGTCTTGACGCAAAGGCGTATGCTCGTCGCCAGTTGTCGCCGTGGATTCCATACGTACGAGCGAGGATGGATCCGTGCGGCTGATTGACAAGTTCCTTCTCGTTGGCGCGACCTCGCCATATGCCGCCAGGCGCCGCGCTCGCTAATTATTTACACGCCGCTTGCTTCGTCGCTTTTCGACACGTGCGGGGTGGGAAGAAAGGATGACCAGAAAGTGTGCGGAAATGTTTCTTAAAAATACATCCAGCGCGTGCAGGTTATCATGTCACATCTGTTTTGTTTGCCAGGAAGCAAAAGCAGACACAAACTACCTCATGTACACACAATATGGCTGCCAGAGTTGATTGCAAGCTTTTCCAGTGTGTCCAATCAATTTGAAATGTTTTTTCAAGCCACCTGTGAATATTCTTATATAATATTCTGGACTGGCATGTCCCGAGCAGGTTTTATTGGTTCATGCTCACACATTTAGATAGGTCATATCTGGTCTGAGTGCGTGGTGCCGGATCCAAAGCATGTATCCTCTGTAGCAGAGGTGTCCAAAGTGCGGCCCCGGGGGACATTTAAAAATACTACGCTAAAAATACCATTGCAAAAAACAAGACATAAACAAGTGGAAAGAGCGAACAGGTGAAATGTAAACAGAAACAGTTGCAATGTCGACAATAATTACACAAAAATGCCATGAATGTTTGTTTGTTTTTTCCTCCTTAAAAGCTGTCATTGTTTAAAAAATAATAACGAATCAAAATCAATGTTGTTATGAATTGTTGACCTGTCGAAGGCTCCAACGACTTCACAAGAAATATTCCACTTTGAAAATTTGTGACAAAATGAAAAGAAACAATTATAAAAAATCTATATATATATATATATATCCATCCATCCATCCATCCATCCATTTTCTACCGCTTGTCCCTTTTTGGGGTGGTGGGGGGTGCTGGAGCTTATCTCAGCTGCATTCGGGCGGAAGGCGGGGTACAACCTGGACAAGTCGCCACCTCATCGCAGGGCAAATATATATATATTTTTTTTTTTTTTACTTTCACGCTTAAATTCTTCGATCAACTTATTTATGTTTTATATATATATATATATATATATATATATATATATATATATATATATATATATATATATATATATATATATATAAAAAACAAATAAGTTGATCTAAGAATTTAAGCTTAGTTTTTTATATATATATATATATATATATATATATATATATATATATATATATATATATATATATATATATATATATATATATATATATATATATATATATATATAAAACAAATAAGTTGATCTAAGAATTTAAGCGTGAAAGTAAAAAAAAAATATATATATATATATATATATATGTATGACTTATTTTTAACACTTATGAAAGGAGGGCCCTATGTATTATTGACCTATTAAAAGCTCCAATTATTTCACATCAAATATCAATCATATATTAAAAAAAAAAATATATATATATATATATATATATATATATATATATATATATATATATATATATATATATATATATATATATATATATATATTTTTTTTTTTTTTAATTATTTAATTTAAAAAAAAAAAATATATATATATATATATATATGTATTTTTTTTTTTTTACATATATACACATACATACATCTGTTCACAGATAAAAACAAACACATACACACACACATATACACACACATATATATACACACACACACACACACACACACACACACACACACACACACACACACACATATATATATATATATATATATATATATATATATATATATATATATATATATATATATATATATATATATATATATATATATATATTTACATACATACATGTAGATATCACAAAATCCCCTGAAGAGCAGGGAAACATATACATATGCATACACATATATAAACATGCATACATACATATATATATATATACATATATATATATATATATATATATATACATATATATATATATATATATATATATATATATATATATATATATATATATATATATATATATATATATGTACATATATGTAATTATATATACAGAGGACAAATTTCACCACATCTAGTGTGTGTGTGACAATCATTGGTACTTTAATCTTTAATCTTTAAAACACCAAAGTTTCCCCTTAATGTAATCAGCCCTTTGAGACATTTGTGATGTAGGGCTATATAAATAAACATTGATTGATTGATTGATAATTGAATGGGGCACGCTGCCACGGCATTTTTATTACCACCACTCCTTGAAAATAAGGGCATTATTTTTTTTTTCTTTTACTTGAAAACAAATTAAGTAATATAATATGTTGTAACCCTCAGAAAAAAAAAATCACACAACGTCCGACGCTATTTTCAACTTTTATTACCAATTTCATGAGAAACAGATGTTTTTTGACCACCCTGCATACCTCCATACCAAAATACCTCCCCGATAGCAGGCTGGTAGTTTGACACCTGTGTGCTAGCCTGTTAGCAACCCCACGTTAGCACTTGTCGCGTTTAGCTTCGGTATCGATGATAAATTGACCCCAAGGGAAATTTCCGAGGCCTGTAGTCCAAGTTAGCTAACAGGGAATAGTGCGCGCCGGCAAAAAAAACTCAGCCCCCCACCCCACACCCCACTTTCTCGCCGCACTGGGGAAGCGAGCGTGACAGCTGCATTTAAATATGAAACAGCAGCAGATTTGGTGTGCGACACTTCCGCGCCGCGTGCGAACAAAGCCGGCGTTTTCAGGCGAGAAAAGCAAACGCGTGTAAAGCGGCTCTTTGTCGCCGTTCACTACGCCGCCGCCTTTGTTTGCAGACAATGGGATGAAATATTTTTAACCGGTAATTACCTGGCTGGGATCCGACACGCCGGGATTCACGGGCCAGTGTGGAGCGGCAGGTTGGAAGGTAAACGCGCGTGTGTGTGTGTGTGTGTGTTTAGATGCGTGTGTGAGAACCGCGCCGTAAATGTCTCTTCACCATCCAAGATGGAGTCAACCGCTCCCCGCCAAGTCCATCACAGGCGACGGGCGACGGATTTAGAAGCGGCCCGCCACCGTCCTGCGCCTTCCAAATAAATCCGCACCGCGTCTGTTGTGCTGCCCTCGCAAACTATTGTCGCACGCCGGCGGGGGTTACTTTCACCCGGTTCGGGATGAAGAGCGAACCGGGTTTTTGTTGTAAGCGACAATCAGCAAAACGAGGCGTGCTCGGGCCAAGCCAGAGTCCCGGCGGTCCCGGGCTGCGATGCAAAAACCACACCAAGAAGCCAATTAAACGCTAAATGCACTGCAAAAAGTCGGTGTTCAAAAACAAGAAAAAAAATACAAAAATGAGGAGTATTTGACCCCAAAAGGGACAAGCGGTAGAAAATGGATGGATGGATGGAGGAGTATTTTACTTGTCCCACATGCTTTTTGACAACGTATTTTACTTGTGTAAAAGTTGGAAAAGTCGGCAAAAGTCCCAAAAATGTTCAAAATACCTACCCAGGTTCGAGTCCCACAAGTGCCGGGGCCGGGGATGCCCAAAATGTCCAAAACGCACCCAGCAAAGTCCCACGGGAAGGCGGGGAGAAAAGGGAGAAAAGTCAGTAAAATGTTCAAAAATCACGGGTTCGAGTCCCACATGGACTCGAACCCGGGTAGGTATTGTGAACATTTTTGGGACTTTTGCCGACTTTTCCAACTTTTATCCCCCCTCCCCGTGGGAGTCGGCTGGGTGTGTTATGGACATTTTGGGCATCCCGGGACTTGCGCGGCCGGCGGCAGGACTTGTGGGACTCGAACCTGGGTAGGTATTTTGAAAATTTTTGGGACTTTTGCCGACTTTTCCAACTTTTATCCCCCCTCCCCATGGGAGTCGGCTGGGTGTGTTATGGACATTTTGGGCATCCCGGGACTTGCGCGGCCGGCGGCAGGACTTGTGGGACTCGAACCTGGGTAGGTATTTTGAAAATTTTTGGGACTTTTGCCGACTTTTCCAACTTTTATCCCCCCTCCCCATGGGACTCGGCTGGGTGTGTTATGGACAAGTCCCGGGATGCCCAAAATGTCCAAAACGCACCCAGCAAAGTCCCACGGGAAGGCGAGGAGAAAAGTGAGAAAAGTCGGTAAAATGTTCAAAAATCACACCCGGGTTCGAGTGCCACAAGTCTTAAGACTTGTGGCACTCCATGTAGGACTCGAACCTGGGTAGGTATTTTGAACATTCTGGGGACTTTTGCCGACTTTTCCAACTTTTATACCCCCTCCCGTGGGACTCGGCTGGGTGTGTTATGGGCATTTTGGACATCCCAGGACTTGCACGGCCGGCGGCGGGACTTGTGGGACTCGAACCTAGGTAGGTATTTTGAACATTTTTGGGGACTTTTGCCGACTTTTGTCACTTTTCTCCCCCACTTCCCGTGGGACTTTGCTCGGTGCGTTTTGGACATTTTTCGCATCCCGGGACTTGTGGAGCCGGCGGAGGGACTCGTGGGACTGGAACCCGGGGAGGTATTTTGGACACAATTGGGGCTTTTGACCATTTTGGCCGCCTTTTCCCCTCTTCTTCCCCGCCATCCTGTGCACCATTGCTGGGTGTGATTTGGACATTTGGACAAAAATAGTTTCAAGCATGTTTTACTCAATATAGGTCATCAAATCTCAGCAACAAGCTGTAATATCTTACTGAGATCATTTAGGACCAAAACCCTTAAAACAAGTAAAACACTCGAACATAAAATCTTATGTATGGCCGTGCAAGTCCCGCGGGATGCCCAGAACGCCCATAACACACCCAGCCCAGTTCCACGGGGAGGGGGGATAAAAGTTGGAAAAGTCGGCAAAAGTCCCAAAAATGTTCAAAATACCTACCCAGGTTCGAGTCCAACAAGTCCCGCCGCCGGCCGGGATGCCCATAATTTCCAAAACGCGCCCAGCAAAGTCCCACGGGAAGACGGGGAGAAAAGTGAGAAAAGTCGGTAAAATTTTCAAAAATCACACCCGGGTTCGAGTGCCACAAGTCTTAAGACTTGTGGCACTCCATGTGGGACTCGAGCCTGGGTAGGCATTTTGAACATTTTTGGGGACTTTTGCCGACTTTTCTCACTTTTCTCCCCCACTTCCCGTGGGACTTTGCTGGGTGCGTTTTGGACATTTTTCGCGTTCCGGGACTTGTGCGGCCGGCGGCGGGACTCGTGGGACTGGAACCCGGGGAGGTATTTTAGACACAATTGGGACTTTTGACCATTTTGGCCGCCTTTTCCCCTCTTCTTCCCTGCCGTCCTGTGCACCATTGCTGGGTGTGTTTTGGACATTTGGACAAAAATAGTTTCAAGCATGTTTTACTCAATATAGGTCATCAAATCTCAGCAACAAGCTGTAATATCTTACTGAGATCATTTAGGACCAAAACCCTTAAAACAAGTAAAACACTCGAACATAAAATCTTATGTATGGCCGTGCAAGTCCCGCGGCATGCCCAAAGTGCCCATAACACACCCAGCCGAGTTCCACGGGGAGGGGGGATAAAAGTTGGAAAAGTCGGCAAAAGTCCCAAAAATGTTCAAAATACCTACCCAGGTTCGAGTCCCACAAGTCCCGCCGCCGGCCGGGATGCCCATAATTTCCAAAACGCGCCCAGCAAAGTCCCACGGGAAGACGGGGAGGAAAGTGAGAAAAGTCGGTAAAATGTTCAAAAATCACACCCGGGTTCGAGTGTGGGACTCGAGCCTGGGTAGGCATTTTGAACATTTTTGGGGACTTTTGCCGACTTTTCTCACTTTTCTCCCCCACTTCCCGTGGGACTTTGCTGGGTGCGTTTTGGACATTTTTCGCGTTCCGGGACTTGTGCGGCCGGCGGCGGGACTCGTGGGACGGGAACCCGGGGAGGTATTTTAGACACAATTGGGAATTTTGACCATTTTGGCCGCCTTTTCCCCTCTTCTTCCCTGCCGTCCTGTGCACCATTGCTGGGTGTGTTTTGGACATTTGGACAAAAATAGTTTCAAGCATGTTTTACTCAATATAGGTCATCAAATCTCAGCAACAAGCTGTAATATCTTACTGAGATCATTTAGGACCAAAACCCTTAAAACAAGTAAAACACTCGAACATAAAATCTGCTTAGTGAGAAGAATTATCTTATCAGACAGAAAATAAGCAAATATCACCCTTATTTGAGATATTTCATCTTACTTAGATTTCAGTTTTTGCAGTGTGAAGGATTTTGGTTAAGTAAAGGGGTAAACGAAAAGCCGCCGAAAAGAGCTCCAGGATTCAAGATGCTTTATTATTGTCCATTCTTTAACATGTACAAGACACATAAGAACTGAAATTACATTATCAGCACAATCCCACTAAGAGCAGAAATACGTTACAGGGAGACAAGAACAGGACCGCCAACGGATCAGCCACTTACGGCGCTCCTTAAAAAAGGTGGGAAAAAGGTGATATTGGGAAAGGGGGGAATGAGTAAAAAATATCCGTCAAAGGCTGGACCCTCTGGAAGGGGTCCAGACTGAGTCCAAGGGAAAAAAACTCATTTGCCATAGCCATACTTGCCAACCTTGAGACCTTCAAATTCGGGAGATGTGGGGGTTGAGATGTGGGGGGCGGGGTTTGGTGGTAGCTGGGGGTGTATATTGTAGCACGGAAGAGTTAGGGATGCACAGGATTCTGGGTATTTGTTCTGTTGTGTTTATGTTGTGTTACGGTGCGGATGTTCTCCCGAAATGTGTTTGTCATTCTTGTTTGGTGTGGGTTCACAGTGTGGCGCATTTTTGTAACAGTGTTAAAGTTGTTTATACGGCAACCCTCAGTGTGACCTGTATGGCTGTTGACCAAGTATGTCGTGCAGTCACTTTCGTGTGCAAGCAGAAGCCGCATTCATCATGTGACTGGGCCGGCACGCTGTTTGTATGGTGAAAAAGCGGACGCGTCGACAGGTTGTAGAGGACGCTAAAGGCAGTGCCATCACGGCAGGCCCTTAATATTGTTGTCCGGGTGAAAATCGGGAGAAATTCGGGAGAACGGTTGCCCCGGGAGATTTTCAGGAGGGGCACTGAAATTCGGGAGTCTCCCGGAAAAATCGTGAGGGTTGGCAAGTATGGCCATAGCACACATAAACACGCAGTAGACATCTACCAATTTTTATGGGCATTTTAGAGGAAGTCATTTGTTGCATCTCGAATGGTACCACTTTTTTTGTTATTTTCCACCGCACAAGGTGCGCTCATTGCATAAAAAAAATGAAAACTTAAAGAACTTTTTTAATATAAGAAATATTTAAATGTTATATATTCTATGTAAAATAAACAAACATCAGTAAAAAAAACATTACATAGCACCAAAACACATACATTGAATTTGTTCAAGTAAATCCTTAATTCCTCTAGCAGCAATAAAATTATAAAATGATGTTGCTGAATAAACTATAAGTCTAATATTTGTTTTATTTGTACCCTCCAAAATGTTGACACAAACATGTAGTTACTGACAGTGGTTTTCTGAAGTTTCCTGAGGCCATGTGGTGATATCCTTTACACACTGATGTTGGTTTTTGATTCAGTACCGCCTGAGGGATCCAAGGTCACGGGCATTCAATGTTAAGTGCAGTGATTTCTCCAGATTCTCTGAACCTTTTGATGATATTACGGACCGTAAGATGGTGAAATCAGTAAATTCCTTGCAATAGCTGGTTGAGAAATGTTGTTCTCAAACAATTTGTTCTCACATTTGTTGACAAAGTGGTGACCCTCGCCCCATCCTTGTTTGTGAATGACTGAGCATTTCATGGAAGCTGCTTTTATACCCAATCATGGCACCCACCTGTTCCCAATTAGCCTGTTCACCTGTGGGATGTTCCAAATAAGTGTTTGATGAGCATTCCTCAACATGTTGCAGGCATCAAATTCCAAATGAGCTAATATTTGCAAAAAATAACAAAGCTTACCAGTTTGATTGTTAAATATCTTGTCTTTGCAGTCTATTCAATTGAATGTAGGTTGAAAAGGATTTGCAAATCATTGTTTTTATTTACCATTTACACAACGTGCCAACTTCACTGGTTTTGTGGTTTTGTACGTTTATAACCACATAAACACACAAAGACCTGTCAGAATAATTGTATCTAAGTTATCACAAAACTTTGTGTTTCCATGAGTTCCCGGCGAGAGGACAAAAGCTGTCTTTGATCTTACTAATCAAAAGGCTTGTGAAACTCCACTGTGTAGGATGGGAAGCGACATGAAGGTGTCAGTTTCTTTGATCTATTGTAATCCACAGGAAGATTTTGTCTTGACCCGAGATCTACAAAGCGGAGATGAAGCAGGACCTCCAGGCACCTTTTCTCTGAACTGTTTTGTAACCAAAGGCGAGGGCTGTTTACGGCCCCCTTCCTTTAGAAACAGCTGTTGCCATGTAATCAGGGGAAGTCCAAATAAAAGAGGAGGCGTGCGACCTTTCGTCAGAGCGTGGTGGAAGACTGTTCACATAGTACAGCCCAGACGTTTCTCCTCAATGAGCTAAATGGAATTCTGTCTCTGTTTAAGGATGGGAAGCGACATGAAGGTGTCGGTTTCTTTGATCTATTGTAATCCACAGGAAGATTTTGTCTTGACCCGAGATCTACAAAGCGGAGAGGAATCAGGACTTGACCCCCCTCAAGGCACCTTTTTTTTTAAACTGTTTTGTAAACAAAGACAACGGCTGTTTACGACCCCCCTTCCTTTAGAAACAGCTGTTGCCATGTAATCAGGGAAAGTCCAAACAAAAGAGGAGGCGTGCGACCTTTCATCAGAGCGTGGTGGAAGACTGTACAATAGCACAGCCCAGACGTTTCTCCTCAATGAGCTAAATTGAATTATGTCTCTGTTTAATTCCTTGCTTCTTGTCTGTTTAATAAATGTCATCAGTGTTTGAACCTGACAGTACCCATTCCTACTCCAAGGTGAACCAACCGTGACCTTCAAATCCTACTGAACCGTGATGATGTTAATATTTCCTTTCAATTCCAAACCTCGAACACTTTTCAACACAGAGTTGTCTCGCTCGCTCCTAATAATAAAAAAAAAAACACAATTCCAGGAAGAACACAAGAGCTTTTTCCTGATGTGATTTACGTGGCAAGTCCAACGTGACCAAACTTTATGTCCCAGTTCTTGACGCTCTCGTGTGTTTGATTCTCTTCGATCATCAAGTGATGCACGGAAAGTGTGTCCGTCACTCCGAAGGCAAAAAAAAAAAAAAGCTTTATTTTGTTCAACTTTCAAGTTGAAGGACTTTCACCAGCTGGAGAGGTTTTTTTTGTGTGTGTGTGTGTGTGTGTGTGTGTGTGTGTGTGTGTGTGTGTGTGTGTGTGTGTGTGTGTGTGTGTGTGTGTGTGTGTGTGTGTGTGTGTGTGTGTGTGTGTGTGTGTGTGTGTGTGTGTGTGTGTGTGTGTGTGTGTGTGTGTGTGTGTGTGTGTGCAACAAAACGCTTTATTTCCAGCTTTTTATTCTCTTTTGACAATAAAAACTATTGTGGATTTACACCCGGTGATAAAGTAGCACGTCTCATAACATGCTCCAATAATCCACCTGCTCTAATTGCAATCATAAAGTGTCAGAGTCATGTCGTAATGTCGCGCTGATTCATGTCCGCATAGCAACTCCACTTTTTTTTCTACTTTGCTGCGTAACATCGCTAACTTTTTGCGAATGGCGGATTAATGCTGCAGCTATCGATTAGTTGGCTCCATTTATCGGATAGGTATAGATGTGTGTGTCCAAGTTAGAGGAAACGGCAGGCTGTCTTCTTTTAATAGATTTATTACAATCTGTGCAAGCTGGGTAACGTTTGCTGTGGTCTGGAACAACATGGCACACAAACAACTATGAGAAATGCAGCCAATATTACATACAGATAATGTATCATGAGACATGCAAATATAAATTAAATATATATTATCGATAATATATTATCGGCCGATAAATGCTTTAAAATGTAATATCGGAAATGATCGGCATCGGTTTCAAAAAGTTAAATTAATGACTTTTTAAAACGCAGCTGTACGGATTGGTACATATCCCAGTCAGCAGCCCCTCCCCTCTCCCACACACAACACACTATGACTGCACTATGAGAGGTTTACTGGTGACGCTTGATGACCTCATCAAACCGCCGCGAGTGCAGCATAACAACAAGAAGAGTGTGTCGTTGCCGGTGCTGTAGCCGTGGCTAACAAGCGAGCTCACTCGGTGACTGACCATGGTTTGGGAGTATTTTAAAGTGTCTCTGACGGACACAAAACTGGCAATTTGCAATGACTGCAAAAAGTTGGTTATGCGAGGAGGAACCAAGACGTCTTCCTTTAATACGAGCAATTATATCGCCCACCTCTTCAAGAATCATAAAGAGATACAAGATGAATACAAGGGGAAGACGGATGAAAAGCAAACACCGAAAAAAAAAAGTAGTACCACACAGTTGTCGCTTAAAGACTGCGCCGAGAAAAAACGTTTTATTTTATTTTTATTTATTTATTTTTTTGTCATAAAAAAATACAATCATGTGTGCTTACGGACTGTATCCCTGCAGACTGTATTGATATACATTGTTTTATAATGTAGGAACCAGAAATATTAATAACAGAAAGAAACAACCCTTTTTTTATGAATGAGTGTGAATGAGTGTAAATGGGGGAGGCAGGTTTTTTTGGGTTAGTGCACTAATTGTAAGTGTATCTTGTGTTTTTTATTTTGATTTAATTAATTTAATTAATTAATTTATTTTTATTTATTTTTTTAAATTTTTTGTGTGGACCGGTACCGGGTTGGGGACCACTGGTTTAATGCATCCAGCAGGGCATCACAACAAAACTAGGCATAATAATGTGTTAATTCCACGACTGTATATATCGGTATCAGTTGATATCGGAATCGGTAATTAAGAGTTGGACAATATCGGAATATCGGATATCGGCAAAAATGCCATTATAGGACATCTCTAATTAAATACACAGAGGACATAAGTAAAGGAAATTAAATGAGCTCAAATATACGTACAAACGAGGCATAATGATGCAATATGTACCCACAGCTAGCCTAAATAGCATGTTAGCATGGATTAGCTTGCAGTCATGGATTGACCAAATATGCCCGATTAGCACTCCACACAAGTCAATGACATCAACAAAAAGCTCACCTTTGTTTATTCACGCACAGTATAAAAAGTTTGGTGGACAAAATGAGACAAAGAAGGAGCGGCATAAAGCACGTCTTTTTGTGGCAGCGTCGGAGAAAGTTGTATGTGTAAACAAACTACGGCGAGTTCAAGCATCGCTGAAATTAGTAGGACAAAACGGTGCTCGCCAAATACTCTCATCAGCGAAACACGTTTAACATAAACTGTTAGAATAATTGTATCTAAGTTAGCACAAAAGTTTGCGTTTCGATGAGTTCCCAGCGAGAAGCAAAAACATGTCTTTGAACCTACCAAGAAGAAGGCTTGTAAAACTCCACTGTGGAGGATGGTAAGCAACATGAAGGTGTCCTGTTTCTTTCATGTATTGGTAATCAACAGAAAGATATTGTCGTGACCCAAGAACTACAAAGCGGAGAGGAAGCAGGGCCTGCCTCCCCTCCAGGCACTGCTTTTTTGAACTCTTTTTACGAACCTCTTTTTGAACCGACCTTTTCTTTTGAACTGTTTTGTAATCCAAGGCAACGGCTGTTTACGACCCCCGTCCCTTTGGAAGCAGCTGTTGCCAAGTGGTCAGGGAAGGTCCAAATAAAAGAAGGCGGCGTGCAATCTTTTGGCAGAGCGTGCTGAGACACTGTGCAAGGGTACAGTGTCCAGGCATCTCTCCTCAAATTGAGCCAAATGGAATTCTGCCTCTGTTTAATTCTTTGCTTCTTGTCTTGTTTAATAGATGTCATCAGTGTTTGAAACCTGACATAAACGGTGGGTTTTTCTAACTTTTCAGTGGCCTAGTGGTTAGAGTGTCGCTTTGGACCTTAAAGACTATTTTTGCAGACACGACGAGAAGTTGTGCGCGAATAAAAACCATTGAATCGGCGTGTTCGCGCCTCGCAAGTTGATAAGATCTCGGCGTGGTTGCCTGGAGAAGGAAAGAGGAGACTCGAGGTGAAGGAAGATCAGAGTTGATGCGATCATCTTCATGGATTATCGTCTGGTGTCACGCCAATCGCTAGGAGGCCCTTCCTATCTGACGTCGCCATCGCTAACACAAAAAAAAAATCAAAACTAAAATAAAAGGTGCTAGATTTTACCAGCGTGACCCTTTTTTGACATTCCCCACAACGTGACGGCGGCGAGGCGCGTTCCCCTTCCCGTTCTCCTTCTCCTCCATTATGGAGGAATTATTAACATCTGCTGCACAGACATCAGGAGAAGTCATGCATGCCTTAATGGCCCCTTGTTTAGTCATTTATGGCTAAGCGTGTCATTACTCCACGATTTACGACCGCCCGTCTCCTCCCCGAGTTTCACCTCCCAACTATTTATTTTGGGGTTTTATGGCCACAAAGGTTCCCGTCCTCCCTCGCTATCCAATTAATGCTGATGATCTCGCCGCCTTTTTTTTACGCCCTTTTGTTGCCACGTGGAGGAATACATGCAATATTGATACTTTTTTTTAGACGCTTTGAGGTGCTTAAAAAACAATAACATACTCTTCACACCTTGCGAGTCCTTCTTTTGACTTGTGATAGTGAACTCACTCGGGGCGTCTTGATCCGATACTTGTATCGGTTTGATATCAGTTTGTAATCGGCGAAAAGAGAATAAGAAAAAAACAAGTCCACAGCTAAATGTCCTCCAATAGGCACACAAGGTTGGTCTTTTCTTCTATTTTAGTAAAGTTATTCACAAAAGGTAGCCTATAGCCTACTATAGCAGCTACACAACAGCTAAGCACACCATAGCACACAAGCTAGACATATGTCAAATAGCACATTTGTCAATATAGACATGTATCAAATGTGTATACTTGCATATTGCTAACACATACAAAGTCTCCAAGGCAGAAGTGTATTAAAAAGTATCCAGTAACAAACGTGTCCGCATCACTCACTCTGGGTGTCCTGATCCGATACTGACAAAAAGAGGGAAAAAAAACAAACAAGTTCACACAAGGTTGGAATTTTCTTTTCTTTTAGTAAAGTTATTCACAAAAGGTAAACATGCCAAGCTATAGGCTACTATAGCAGCTACACAACAACTAAGCACACCGTAGCACACAAGCTAGACGCATGTAAAATTGTACATTTGTCAATATAGACACGTATCAAATATGTATAGTTGCATATTGCTAACACAAAGTATCCAAGGCAGAAGTGTATTAAAAAGTATCCAGTAACAAATGTGTCTGCATCATCGGTCCGATACCGGCAAAAAAAGAAAGAAAAAACAGGTTCGCACCTACATGTCCTCCAATAGGCACACAAGGTTTGTCTTTTCTTCTATTTTATTAAAGTTATTCACAAGAAGTAAACATAGGTTAGTATAGCAGCTACACAACAGCTAAGCACAAGATAGCACACGAGCTAGACATATGTAAAAGAGCACATGGGTCAATATAGACACGTATCAAATATGTAAAGTTGCATATTGCTAACACATACAAAGTATCCAAGGCAAAAGTGTATTAAAAAGTATCCAGTAACAAACGTGTCCGCATTACTCACTTGATCTGATACTCGTATTAAATAACAATCGGATAACAGCAAAAACAGTGAAAAAAAAAAGTTCACACCTAAATATCCTCCAATAAGGACTCAAGGTTGGTATTTTATTCTCTTTTAGTAAAGTTATTTACAAATGGTCAACGTGCTAGGCTATAGGCTGCTATTGCAGCTACACAACAGCTAAGCACACAAGCTAGACATATGTCAAATAGCACATTTGTCAATATAGACACGTATCACATATGTATAGTTGCATATTGCTAACACATACAAAGTCTCCAAGGCACAAGTGTATTAAAAAGTGTCCGGTAACAAACGTGTCCGCATCATCGGTCCGATACCGGCAAAAAGAGAACAATAATAACAAGTCCACACCTAAATGTCCTCCAATAGGCAAACATGTTTGGTATTGTATTCTCTTTTAGTAAAGTTATTCACAAAAGGTAGCCTATAACCTACTATGGCAGCTACACAACAGCTAAGCACACCATAGCACACAAGCTAGACATATGTCAAATAGCACATTTGTCAATATAGACATGTATCAAATGTGTATACTTGCATATTGCTAACACATACAAAGTCTCCAAGGCAGAAGTGTATTAAAAAGTATCCAGTAACAAACGTGTCCGCATCACTCACTCTGGGTGTCCTGATCCGATACTGACAAAAAGAGGGAAAAAAAACAAACAAGTTCACACAAGGTTGGAATTTTCTTTTCTTTTAGTAAAGTTATTCACAAAAGGTAAACATGCTAGGCTATAGGCTACTATAGCAGCTACACAACAACTAAGCACACCGTAGCACACAAGCTAGACGCATGTAAAATTGTACATTTGTCAATATAGACACGTATCAAATATGTATAGTTGCATATTGCTAACACAAAGTATCCAAGGCAGAAGTGTATTAAAAAGTATCCAGTAACAAATGTGTCTGCATCATCGGTCCGATACCGGCAAAAAGAGAAAGAAAAAACAGGTTCACACCTACATGTCCTCCAATAGGCACACAAGGTTTGTCTTTTCTTCTATTTTATTAAAGTTATTCACAAGAAGTAAACATAGGTTAGTATAGCAGCTACACAACAGCTAAGCACAAGATAGCACACGAGCTAGACATATGTAAAAGAGCACATGGGTCAATATAGACATGTATCAAATATGTAAAGTTGCATATTGTTAACACATACAAAGTATCCAAGGCAAAAGTGTATTAAAAAGTATCCAGTAACAAACGTGTCCGCATCACTCACTCTGGGTGTCCTGATCCGATACTGACAAAAAGAGGGGAAAAAAACAAACAAGTTCACACAAGGTTGGAATTTTCTTTTCTTTTAGTAAAGTTATTCACAAAAGGTAAACATGCCAGGCTATAGGCTACTATAGCAGCTACACAACAACTAAGCACACCGCAGCACACAAGCTAGACGCATGTAAAATTGTACATTTGTCAATATAGACACGTATCAAATATGTATAGTTGCATATTGCTAACACAAAGTATCCAAGGCAGAAGTGTATTAAAAAGTATCCAGTAACAAATGTGTCTGCATCATCGGTCCGATACCGGCAAAAAGAGAAAGAAAAAACAGGTTCACACCTACATGTCCTCCAATAGGCACACAAGGTTTGTCTTTTCTTCTATTTTATTAAAGTTATTCACAAGAAGTAAACATAGGTTAGTATAGCAGCTACACAACAGCTAAGCACAAGATAGCACACGAGCTAGACATATGTAAAAGAGCACATGGGTCAATATAGACACGTATCAAATATGTAAAGTTGCATATTGCTAACACATACAAAGTATCCAAGGCAAAAGTGTATTAAAAAGTATCCAGTAACAAACGTGTCCGCATTACTCACTTGATCTGATACTCGTATTAAATAACAATCGGATAACAGCAAAAACAGTGGAAAAAAAAAGTTCACACCTAAATATCCTCCAATAAGGACTCAAGGTTGGTATTTTATTCTATTTTAGTAAAGTTATTTACAAATGGTCAACGTGCTAGGCTATAGGCTGCTATTGCAGCTACACAACAGCTAAGCACACAAGCTAGACATATGTCAAATAGCACATTTGTCAATATAGACACGTATCACATATGTATAGTTCCATATTGCTAACACATACAAAGTCTCCAAGGCACAAGTGTATTAAAAAGTGTCCGGTAACAAACGTGTCCGCATCATCGGTCCGATACCGGCAAAAAGAGAACAATAATAACAAGTCCACACCTAAATGTCCTCCAATAGGCAAACATGTTTGGTATTGTATTCTCTTTTAGTAAAGTTATTCACAAAAGGTAGCCTATAACCTACTATGGCAGCTACACAACAGCTAAGCACACCATAGCACACAAGCTAGACATATGTCAAATAGCACATTTGTCAATATAGACATGTATCAAATGTGTATACTTGCATATTGCTAACACATACAAAGTCTCCAAGGCAGAAGTGTATTAAAAAGTATCCAGTAACAAACGTGTCCGCATCACTCACTCTGGGTGTCCTGATCCGATACTGACAAAAAGAGGGGAAAAAAACAAACAAGTTCACACAAGGTTGGAATTTTCTTTTCTTTTAGTAAAGTTATTCACAAAAGGTAAACATGCCAAGCTATAGGCTACTATAGCAGCTACACAACAACTAAGCACACCGTAGCACACAAGCTAGACGCATGTAAAATTGTACATTTGTCAATATAGACACGTATCAAATATGTATAGTTGCATATTGCTAACACAAAGTATCCAAGGCAGAAGTGTATTAAAAAGTATCCAGTAACAAATGTGTCTGCATCATCGGTCCGATACCGGCAAAAAAAGAAAGAAAAAACAGGTTCACACCTACATGTCCTCCAATAGGCACACAAGGTTTGTCTTTTCTTCTATTTTATTAAAGTTATTCACAAGAAGTAAACATAGGTTAGTATAGCAGCTACACAACAGCTAAGCACAAGATAGCACACGAGCTAGACATATGTAAAAGAGCACATGGGTCAATATAGACATGTATCAAATATGTAAAGTTGCATATTGCTAACACATACAAAGTATCCAAGGCAAAAGTGTATTAAAAAGTATCCAGTAACAAACGTGTCCGCATTACTCACTTGATCTGATACTCGTATTAAATAACAATCGGATAACAGCAAAAACAGTGAAAAAAAAAAGTTCACACCTAAATATCCTCCAATAAGGACTCAAGGTTGGTATTTTATTCTCTTTTAGTAAAGTTATTTACAAATGGTCAACGTGCTAGGCTATAGGCTGCTATTGCAGCTACACAACAGCTAAGCACACAAGCTAGACATATGTCAAATAGCACATTTGTCAATATAGACACGTATCACATATGTATAGTTGCATATTGCTAACACATACAAAGTCTCCAAGGCACAAGTGTATTAAAAAGTGTCCGGTAACAAACGTGTCCGCATCATCGGTCCGATACCGGCAAAAAGAGAACAATAATAACAAGTCCACACCTAAATGTCCTCCAATAGGCAAACATGTTTGGTATTTTATTCTCTTTTAGTAAAGTTATTCACAAAAGGTAGCCTATAACCTACTATGGCAGCTACACAACAGCTAAGCACACCATAGCACACAAGCTAGACATATGTAAAATAGCACATTTGTCAATATATACATGTATCACATATGTATAGTTGCATATTGCTAACACAAACAAAGTCTCCAAGGTAGAAATGTATTAAAAATTGTCCAGTAACAAACGTGTCCGCATCATCGGTCCCATACCGGCAAAAAGAACAAAAAAAACAAGTTTACAACTAAATGTCCTCCAATAGGCACACAGGATTGGTCTTTTCTTCTCTTTTAGTAAAGTTATTCACAAAAGGTAGCCTATAGCCTACTATGGCAGCTACACAACAGCTAAGCACACCATAGCACACAAGCTAGACATACCGGTATGTGAAAGAGCACATTTGCCAGTATAGACACATATCAAGTATTTATAGTTGCATATTGCTAACACATACAAAGTTTCCAAGGCAGAAGTGTATTAAAAAGTATCCAGTAACAAACGTGTCCACATCACTCACCCGGGGTGTCCTGATCCGATATTGGCAAAAAAGGGAAAAAAACAAGTTCACACAAGGTTGGTCTTTTCTTCTCTTTTAGTAAAGTTATTCACAAAATGTAGCCTATAGCCTACTATAGCAGCTACACAACAGCTAAGCACACAATAGCACACAAGCTAGACATATGTAAAATAGCACATTTGTCAATATAGACACGTATCAAATATGTATAGTTGCATATTGCTAACACATACAAAGTCTCCAAAAAGTATCTAGTAACATCAATCATATAATAATCATAATTAGATAAAAAGTCAAAATTTTGCGGTTAAAAAGTCACAATTATAAGATAAAAGTTGTAATTGTGAGATAGAGAACTATAATTATGAGGAAGAAAGTCAAAATTATGATATAAAGTCATAAATATAAGACAGAAATTCGAAATTATGAAATAGAAAGTCATAATTACGAGTAATAAAGTCAAAATGGTTGGATAAAGAGGAAATAAAAAGTAATACATATGAGATAATAAGTTTAAATTATGAGGGGAAACGTCAAAACTATCAAATAAAAAAAAAATTATATAAAAAAAAGTCTAAATTATGGGATATAAAGTCAATTATGAAATAAAAAAAACATGATGAGATTGCAATATTTTAAGATAAGAAAGTTGAAATGATGAGATTAAAAAAATCATAATTATGAGATAAATATTGGAACTGTTGAGGTAAAAAAAAATCACAAAATAGAGCTCAAAAGTCATAAATATGAGATAAAAAAGTAATATTTATCCGATAAAAACCTTATTACAAGATGCAAAGTTGAAATAATGAAATAAGAAAGTCGGAATTATGAGATAAAGCGTCATTGCTATGAGGTAAAAAGTCATAGTTATGAGATTAAAAGTTTAAAATGATGAGATACAAACAGACAAAAGAGATGTTTCTTCACTCGTCTCTGTGCTGGCTGTGCGATCTCATCAATGGATTAACTCGCTGGAATAAAAAAAGACAATAAAACATGCATCCATAAATGTGGACGCATTTGGAAAAGTAAGTGCAATATATTTATCCGTACAGTAATCTATTTATTTATATATATTTATATATATGTATTTATTTTATGTATATATATATTTATTTATTTATATATGCACCTCATTGCTTTTTTATCCTGCACTACCATGAGCTTATGTAAAGAAATGTCGTTCTTATCTGTGCTGTAAAGTTCAAATTTGAATGACAATAAAAAGGAAGTCTAAGTCTAGCATTTGTATTTTATCTCCTATTCTCAATTATTTATCTCATAACTATAACTTTCTATCTCATCATTGACTTTTTATTATATAACTATGACTTTTAATCTCATGACTATGCCATTTTATTTCATAGTTATGACTTTTTGCATCATGATTATGACTTTTTATTTAATAATTATGACTTTATCTTATAACTATTACTTTGTATCTCATAACTATAACTTTTAATCTAATAACTGTGACTTTGTATCTCATGACTGACTTTTTATCTCATAATTATGACTTTTCATCACATAACTATGCCTTTTTATCTCATAACTGATTTATCTCATAATTATGACTTTTTATCACATATGTATGACTTTATATCTCATAATTATGACTTTTTATCACATATGTATGACTTTATATCTCATAATTATGACTTTTTATCACATAACTATGACTTTATATCTCATAACTATGACGTTTTATATCATAACTATGACTTTTAATCTCAGTATTTAGACTTTTTTTTAATCTCATAACTATGATTTATCTCATAATTATGACTTTTTATCACATAAGTATGACTTTGTATCACATAAGTATGACTTTATATCTCATAATTATGACTTTTTATCACATAACTATGACTTTATATCTCATAACTATGACTTTATATCTCATAACAATGACGTTTTATATCATAACTATGACTTTTAATCTCAGTATTTAGACTTTTTTTTAATCTCATAACTATGACTTAATCTCATAATTTTGATTTTTTATCTCATAACTTTGACTTTTTAGCTCAACTGACTTTTTATATCATAACTGTGATTTTGCATCTCATAACTATGACTTTTATCTCATAACTATGATTTTTTATCTCATAATTGACTTTTTATTTTTTTAGTATGACTTTTAATCTCATGACTTTGTCATTTTATTTCATAAGTAAAAGTTTTTATTATATAACTTTGACTTTTTATCTCATGATTAAGACTTTTTATTTCATAATTATGACTTTTTACCTCATGATTATGACTTTTTATTTCATAATTATGACTTTCTTATAACTATGACTTTTTATCACATAACTATGACTTTTTATCTCATAACTATGACTTTTTATCTCATAATTATGATTTTTTTTATCTCATAATTATGACTTTTTATCACATAAGTATGACTTTATATCTCATAACTATGATATTTTATCTCATAACTATGACCTTTTATCTCAGAATGCAGACTTTTTATCTCATAACTATGCCCTTTTATCTCATAATTATGACTTTTTATCTCAGAATGCCGACTTTTTATCTCATAACTATGCCCTTTTATCTCATAACTATGACTTTTTATCTCAGAATGAAGACTTTTTATCTCATAACTATGACTTAATCTCATAATTTTGATTTTCAAATCTCATAATTTTGACTTTTTATCTCATAACTGATTTGTATCTCATAATTATGACTTTTATCACATAACTATGCCTTTTTATCTCATAACTATGCCCTTTTATATCATAATTATGACTTTTTATCTCACAATTATGACTTTTTATCACATAAGTATGACTTTATATCTCATAACTATGACTTTTTATCTCATAACTTTGACTTCTTATCTCAGAATGCAGACTTTTTATCTCATAACTATGACTTTTTATCTAATAACTATGACTTTTTATCTCATAACTATGACTTAATCTCATAATTTTGATTTTTAAATCTCATAATTTTGACTTTTTATCTCATAACTGTGATTTTTTATTACATAACTGACTTTTATCTCATAATTATGACTTTTTATCTCATAACTATGACTTTTTATGTCATAACTATGACTTTTTATCTCATAATTATGACATTTTATCTCATAATTATGACTTTTTTTCTCATAACTATGACTTAATCTCATAATTTTGACATTGTATTTCATATTTTCGAATTTTTATCTAATAACTGACTTTTTATCTCATAACTATGACTTTTTATCTCATAACTATGACTTTTTATCACAAAACAATGACTTTTTATCTCATAACTATGACTTTTTATCACATAACTATGACTTTTTATCTCACACTTATGACTTTTTATCTCATAATTATGACTTTTTATCACATAACTATGACTTTTTATCTCACACTTATGGCTTTTCATCTCATAATTATGACTTTTTATCTCATAATTACGACTTTTTATGACATAATGACTTTATCTCATAACTATGACTTTTAATCTAATAATTTTGACTTTTTATCTCACACTTATGACTTTTTATCTCATAATTATGACTTTTCATCACATAACTGACTTTTTATCTCATAACTATGACTTTTAATTTAATAATTATGACTTTTTATCACATAACTGACTTTTTATCTCATAACTATGACTTTTAATCTCATAATTTTGACTTTGTATCTCATAATTTCAAATTTGTATCTAATAACTGACTTTTTATCTCATAATTTCGAATTTTTATCTCATAACTACATTTTACCATTGAAGTATTTTTTTTGTGGCAAAAAACAGGCTTCATGGATCTGAGATGGAAGACTTCTTCAACTGATCCCCTTCATTCATGACGGAATGAGTGCAAGAACTCTGGCTCTTGGATTCAGAGTTAATGTAAGTGGGCTGAGGTCAAAGTTCACTCCTCTAGTCACGGTGTATAAACTTGCTCAAAAGTTTGCGGACGTGACTGTCAAAAGTTACCTTCTACTTATCAGTCCCATCATGTTAGTATTTACTCGTTTATCCCGTGTCGGAACCCAGTTGATATTAGAACCCGTGCGAGATGGTTCACTTTGGACTGGGTCAAAAAGGTCACACGTGTTTGCCAGTGTCGCTTCTCCGGGTTGTTTTTTAAAAGTTTTACAGGAAGTGGAAGACATGTTTCAAGTCCTCCGTCACGTCCGCGTCATGTCTAAACAGCTTAAATAAAGTCCCGCCCACTCCGTGTTTGTCATCATGTGCGGGTCATGAAAGTTACATGAGCTCTCGTCGCACTTTGCCCGCAGCTGAACACACGCACACGCACACACACACACACACACACACACACACACACACACACACACACACACACAAACAAGCGTTGGTGCAGTGGAGACGTTTGTCGTGCTCGCCGAGACGTGAGTCCTGGACTAATTATTCAATCAACTAATGACGCCATTGGTCATGGTGAGCAGCGACACGCTCTCTGCAGCAGATGGTGGATTTAGTGGCCACACACACACACACACACACACACACACACACACACACACACACACACACACACAGTGTGAAAAGGCCGGTGTCACCTCCATCGCGCTGTTGACTTCCTGCAGCGTCTCGACTGACAGTTTGTGGTTTGTGTGGTGGTGTTGACAACAAGTAACGTTTAAGTTCAAAAATATTGACTTCATATTATTATAGATATTATTGATCAACATCAACAACTCATTTAAAAGAAGTCAATCAGTGTAGTAAAAAAATAAAAAAAATAAAATAAAAATGAGTATTTTTATAACCCAACTATTCAACTTCAGTTGTTTCAGGAGTTGACATTTCCAGAAAGCTAACCCTTTTATTTAATTGTCAATATATAACTTTGGTCAATTTTAATTTTTTTTAACCTTTATTTATCCATAAAAGTCACATCGAGATTAAAGGGGAATTGCACTTTTTTGGAATTTTGCCTATCAATTACAATCCTTATGCAAGACATGTCTTTTTTTAATGCATTCTCACTCATAAATAAAAGTTAGCAAAAGGCAGCTAACAATGGAGCTGCTGGAAGTTGCTCTATTACGCTTATAAAGCGCGCTAAAAAACATTTAAAAGCCTCCATCATTGTTTTCTGTACATGCTGTAAGTATATATGTAATGTAGTTACATTCATAACATGTACTATTTACGTTTGTTGCACATTTTAAGCATACTCAAAGCATAGCGTATTCATTTTACCCACGCGTAATGTTCGCTTTCCCATTCAACAACAACAACAACACTACTAATCATGGCAGACTTCATGAGAGACAACAAAGACTACTTTGGGACAACTGATGATCCAGAACTGTATATTTTTGAGGCTGAATATAAGGAGGATGATCAACACGTTTTAGAAGCTGTGTGCTAAACTGATCCAGCTTTAGTATTTTATTTATTTAGTATTGCTAAGTGCTAATTAAGATATACAAACTACAAACATAATAAAGTAATCACTCACTGTACAATGTCTGCTCTCGCTGAGATGCCGACTGATGGGATGTTTATATCTTCCCGTTTAGATGGAGAATTAATCGTTATTCTCAAAAAGCGTTTTTTGAAAAAGTGTCGCAAACTTTTTGTGTCTTTCTCGCCAAAAGTTGACCAACTTCTACCAGCTTCGACTATCCAGGTGAGAGGCATGATTTATAATCTGGAATTAACTTTCACCAACTCAGAGGCGATGCAGCAGCTCAATATGTTTGTCTTTTTTAATGCATTCTCACGCATAACAACGTTCGCTTTCCCCTTCAACAACAACAACACTACTAATCATGGCAGACTTCATGAGAGACAACATAGACTACTTTGGGACAAATGATGATTCAGAACGTTATATTTTTGAGGCTGAATATAAGGAGGATGATCAACAAGTTTTAGAAGCTGTGTGCTAAACAGATCCAGCTTTAGTATTGTATTTATTTAGTATTGTTAAGGGCTAAATAAGATATACAAACTACGAACATAATAAAACAATCACTCACTGTACAATGTCTGCTCTCACTGGGATGTCGACTAATGGGATGTTTGTATCTTCCCGTTTAGATGGAGTATTAATCATAATCCTCAGAAAGCGTTTCATAAAAGTGTCGCAAACTTTTTGTGTCTTTCTCGCCAAAAGTTGACCAACTTCTCGGTTTATTGCAACATTTTTCTACTATCCATGTGAGAGGCATGATTTATAATCTGGAATTAACTTTCACCAACTCAGAGGCGATGCAGCAGCTCAATATGTTTGTCTTTTTTAATGCATTCTCATTCATAACAACGTTCGCTTTCCCCTTCAACAAACACTTCTAATCATGCCAGACTTCATGAGAGACAACAAAGACTACTTTGGGATTTTTGAGGCTAAATATAAGGAGGATGATCAACAAGTTTTAGAAGCTGTGTGCTAAACGGATCCTGCCTTAGTGAAACACTAAGTATTGTGTAGCAGTATTGCGAAGAAATACAAACTACGATGATAATAAAACAATCACTTACTGTACAATGTCTGCTCTCACTGGGATGTCGACTCATGGGATGTTTATATCTTCCGGTTTAGATGAAGAATTAATCATAATCCTCAGAAAGCGTTTAAAAAAAAGTGTTGCAAACGTTCTGTGTCTTGCTTGCCAAAAGTTGACCAACTTCTCGATTTATTGCAACATTCTTCTACTATCCAGGTGAAAGGCGTGATTTATAATCTAGTTTTAACTTTCACCAACTCAGAGGCGATGCAGCAGCTCAATATGTTTGTCTTTTTTAATGCATTCTCATTCATAACAACGTTTGCTTTCCCCTTCAACAAACACTTCTAATCATGCCAGACTTCATGAGAGACAACAAAGACTAGTTTGGGACAAATGATGATCCAGAACCATATATATTTTTGAGGCTGAATATAAGGAGGATGATCCACAAGTTTTAGAAGCTGTGTGCTAAACTGATCCAGCTTTAGTATTGTATTTATTTAGTATTGCTAAGGGCTAAATAACATATACAAACTACGAACATAATAAAACAATCACTCACTGTACAATGTATGCTCTCACTGGGATGTCGACTAATGGGATGTTTGTATCTTCCCGTTTAGATTAAGAATTAATCATAATCCTCAGAAAGCGTTTCATAAAAGTGTCGCAAACTTTTTGTGTCTTTCTCGCCAAAAGTTGACCAACTTCTCGGTTTATTGCAACATTTTTCTACTATCCATGTGAGAGGCATGATTTATAATCTGGAATTAACTTTCACCAACTCAGAGGCGATGCAGCAGCTCAATATGTCAATATAGCAGCGTAAGCTAGTTAGCGCTCTGTGCTCAATGTGTCGCTAAAAGTAGTTTATTTGCAAAAGCGCTTATATTAACAATATCGCTAATACTTGGTTAATATTCAGATTGCAAGATTTGGATGGGTTTTTTGAGGTCTTTGTGGGCGGAATAGAGTACTCCCATTAAATGCATTGTTAGCCACCTCGTACTTGCCGTATTTTACGACTTAGAATGCATTAAAAAAAGAAAAACATATGTGTTGTTGTCTTGTAAATGATAGGCAAAATTCCCCCAAAAGTGCAGTTCCCCTTTAATAATCTCTTTCTACAAGGGAGTCGTGCCACTAAACATTTATGGACCCGTGTGGGTGGCACTTGGAAAGGTGGGTGACATGTCAGGCCCAAGGACACGACAGCAGTGACTTCTCTGAGAAAAAAAAAAAATAGTCAGAACTGGCAGCTCAGTCGCCACAAATTTACAGTAAAAATAAAAGTAGTTCCGTTTATCAGGTTACAACAATGTGCTGTAAAAACAACAGTAGTTTTTAAGGTTAAAAAATGGCAGCTCAGTCGCAAGAAAAATGAAAAAATAAAAGTATTATCAATTTACAGTAATTAAGTGTAAAAACAGTAAAATGTACAGTAACATTGTCAGTTTTTTTTACTGTAAAATTGACTGTAAAGTTATGGAATCTGTACGGGGAAAAAATAGCCTTTATGCATCAATGCTTTTTTAAGGACCAACTGTAAACAAGCCAATCAAAGATCATCTATATGACAGCGTTTAAGTCAGGGGTGCCCAAAAATGCGCCAAAAGTCTGCGGGCCAAACATTGCATTTTTTGTATTTATTTATGTATTTATTTTATTTTTTTAAACGTACAGCGTTCAGACCAGGGTTGTCCAAAGTATAGCCCGTGGCTCATTTTTAAACAGCCCGCGTCACAATGGTTAGCATTTTAATATTAGCATGCTAACTTTTTTGCTGATGTTACCTGTTACCTGTTAGCATGGCATTGATAATGTCAGGTTCAAACACTGATGACGTCTATTAAACAAGACAAGAAGCAAAGAATCAAACAGAGACAGAATTAAATTTGGCTCAATTTGAGGAGAAACGTCTGGTCTGTACTCTTGTACTCTGGCGAAAGATTGTACGCCTCCTCCTTTATTTGG
>NC_084741.1:19483395-19508395 GCF_033978785.1 Entelurus aequoreus | reverse complement strand
CAAGCCATGTGTTACATCAACGTGGCTTCATAGTAAAAGAGTGCGGGTACTAGACTGGCCTGCCTGTAGTCCAGACCTGTCTCCCATTGAAAATGTGTGGCGCATTATGAAGCCTAAAATACCACAATGGAGACCCCCGGACTGTTGAACAACTTAAGCTGAGTAAATTATGTGATAAGCAAGAATAGGAAAGAATTCCACCTGAGAAGCTTCAAAAATGTGTCTCCTCAGTTCCCAAACGATTACGGAGTGTTGTTAAAAGGAAAGGCCATGTAACACAGTGGTAAAAATGCCCCTGTGCCAACTTTTTTGCAAAGTGTTGCTGCCATTAAAGGCCTACTGAAATGATTTTTTTAAATTTAAACGGGGATAGCAGATCTATTCTATGTGTCATACTTGATCATTTCGCGATATTGCCATATTTTTGCTGAAAGGATTTAGTATAGAACGACGTTAAAGATTGCAACTTTTGGTATCTGATAAAAAAAAAGGCTTGCCCCTACCGGAAGTAGCGTGACGTAGTCAGTTGAACATATACGCAAAGTTCCCTATTGTTTACAATGATGGCCGCATGAAGTGAGAGAGATTCGGACCGAGAAAGCGACAATTTCCCCATTAATTTGAGCGAGGATGAAAGATTTGTGGATGAGTAAAGTGCAAGTGAAGGACTAGTGGGGAGTTGAAGCTATTCAGATAGGGAAGATGCTGTGAGAGCCGGGGGTGACCTGATATTCAGCTGGGAATGACTACAACAGTAAATAAACACAAGACATATATATACTCTATTAGCCACAACACAACCAGGCTTATATTTAATATGCCACAAATTAATCCTGCATAAAAACACCTGCGTGTTTGTTATGCTAGCTCCTAGCTCCTCTGCTAGCTCCTAGCTCCATAGAACACGCCAATACAATTCAAACACCTGATCAACACACACAATCACTCAGCCCAAAAGACCGTTCACCTAACCCAAGGTTCATAAAGCTTATATATTTTAAAAAAGTTACGTACATACGCAAAAAAAAGTTGCGCACATACGGTCAAGCGATCAAATGTTTAGAAGCCAAAGCTGCATACTCACGGTAGCACGTCTGCGTCTTTGTCATCCAAATCAAAGTAATCCTGGTAAGAGTCTGTGTTGTCCCAGTTCTCTACAGGCGTCTGTGTATCGAAGTCAAAAGTCCTCCTGGTTAGAGTCTCTGTTATCCGAGTTCTTCCATCTTGACTGCATCTTTCGGGAATGTAAACAAAGAAGCGCCGGCTGTGTACTGTTGTGGCTGACTACGTTCGAAAAATACGTAAATTTCGCACCGACAACTTTCTTCTTTGCTTGCTCAGCTTCTTTCTCCATAATGCAATGAACATGATTGAAACAGATTCACGAACACAGATGTCCAGAATACTGTGGAATTATGAAATGAAAACAGAGCTTTTTCGTATTGGCTTCAATGTGGAAGGCATACCCGTGTTCGCCGGTCTACGTCACGCGCATACGTCATCCTCAGAGGCGTTTCGAACCGAAAGTTTAGCGGCAAATTTAAAATGTCACTTTATAAGTTAACCCGGCCGTATTGGCATGTGTTATAATGTTAAGATTTCATCATTGATATATAAACTATCAGACTGCGTGGTCTGTAGTAGTGGGTTTCAGTAGGCCTTTAAGCTTCCATTTCACAAACAAGGATGGGGCGAGGGTCACCACTTTGTCAACAAACGCATGAGCAAATGGTCGAATGGTTTTAAGAACAACATTTTCTCAACTATTGCAAGGAATTTAGGGATTTCACCATCTACGGTCCGTAATATCATCAAAAGTTTCAGAGAATCTGGAGAAATCACTGCACGTAAGCGATGATATTACGGACCTTCGATCCCTCAGGCGGGGCCCGAGCTCATCTAAGATGGACTGATACAAAGTGGAAAAGTGTTCTGTGGTCTGACGAGTCCACATTTAAAATTGTTTTTGGAAACTGTGGACGGCGTGTCTTCCGGAACAAAGAGGAAAAGAACCATCCGGATTGTTATAGGCGCAAAGTTGAAAAGCCAGCATCTGTGATGGTATGGGGGTGTATTAGTGCCCAAGACATGGGTAACTTACACATCTGTGAAGGTGCCATTAATGCTGAAAGGTACATACAGGTTTTGGAGCAACATATGTTGCCATCCAAGCAACGTTACCATGGACGCCCCTGCTTATTTCAGCAAGACAATGCCAAGCCACATGTTACATCAACGTGGCTTCATAGTAAAAGAGTGCGGGTACTAGACTGGCCTGCTTGTAGTCCAGACCTGTCTCCCATTGAAAATGTGTGGCGCATTATGAAGCCTAAAATACCACAATGGAGAACCCCGGACTGTTGAACAACTTAAGCTGAGTAAATTATGTGATAAGCAAGAATGGGAAAGAATTCCACCTGAGAAGCTTCAAAAATGTGTCTCCTCAGTTCCCAAACGATTACTGAGTGTTGTTAAAAGGAAAGGCCATGTAGCACAGTGGTAAAAATGCCCCTGTGCCAACTTTTTTGCAAAGTGTTGCTGCCATTAAAGGCCTACTGAAATGAATTTTTTTTATTTAAACGGGAATAGCAGATCCATTCTATGTGTCATATTTGATCATTTTGCAAGATTGCCATATTTTTGCTGAAAGGATTTAGTATAGAACAACGTCGATAAAGTTCGCAACTTTTGGTCTCTGATAAAAAAAAAACTTGCCCCTACCGGAAGTAGCGTGACGTAGTCAGTTGTTCACTCCCTCATATTTTCCTATTGTTTTCAACGCAGCTAGAGCGATTCGGACGATTACCCCATTAATTTGGGCGAGGATGAAAGATTCGTGGATGAGGAACGTTAGAGTGACGGACTAGAATGCAGTGAAATACTTTTTTTTTTTCGCTCTGACCGTAACTTAGGTACAAGCTGGCTCATTGGATTCCACACTTTCTCCTTTTTCTATTGTGGATCACAGATTTGTATTTTAAACCACTTCGGATACTATATCCTCTTGAAAATGAGAGTCGAGAACGCAAAATGGACATTCAGTGCTTTTTATCTCCACGACAATACATCGGCGAAACGCTTTAGCTACGAGCTAACGTGATAGCATCGTGCTTTAACTGCATATAGAAACAAAAAAAATAAACCCCTGACTGGAAGGATAGATAGAAAATCAACAATACTATTAAACCGTGGACATGTAATACACGGTTAATGCTTTCCAGGCTGGCGAAGGTTAACAATGCTGTGCTAACGACGCCATTGAAGCTAACTTAGCAATTTAGCAACCGGACCGCACAGAGCTATGCTAAAAACATTAGCTCTCCACTTACGCCAGCCAGCCCTCATCTGCTCATCAACACCCGTGCTCACCTGCGTTCCAGCGATCGGCTGAAGGACGAAGGACTTCACCCAATGCGTTTGGCGGCCCGGAGACGTAGGAAGTCAAGGTGAGGTCGCCGGCTAGCGCGTCTGCTCTCCAACAAAGTCCTCCTGGTTGTGTTGCTGTAGTCCGCTGCTAATACACCGATCCCACCTACAACTGTCTTCTTTGCAGCCTTCATTGTTCATTAAACAAATTGCAAAAGATGTCCAGAATACTGTGGAATTATGAAATGAAAACAGAGCTTTTTGTATAGGATTCTACGGGGTACCATAACTTCCGTTAAACTGACTACGTCACGCGCATACGTCATCATACCGCGACGTTTCAGCCGGATATTTCCCGGGAAATTTTAAATGTCACTTTATAAGTTAACCCGGCCGTATTGGCATGTGTTGCAATGTTAAGATTTCATCATTGATATATAAACTATCAGACTGCATGGTCGGTAGTAGTGGCTTTCAGTAGGCCTTTAAATTCTAAGTTAATGATTTTTTGCAAAAAAAAAAAAACTACGGTTCTCAGTTGGAACATTAAATATCTTGTCTTTGCAGTCTATTCAATTGAATATAAGTTGAAAAGGATTTGCAAATCATTGTATTCAGTTTTTATTTACCATTTACACAACGTGCCAACTTCACTGGTTTTGGGTTTTGTAGTTGGGGTGTTGGAAAGAAATTCGATTCATATCCTAATTGGAAAAACAAAACAAAAAAAATATTTTTAAATTATGTCAGCAGCCAAAAGATTGTTTTTGTAACCTATAATTTGGTTTATATGTTGTTTTTTTTATTTTATACTAATTAATAAATACAATCAGCTTTAATCGAGGAATCATCCAGGTAACAGGGATTTGATCTAATCTGCCTATAAAGCCCTCTAAACAACATCCAAATACCCCAACAATGTTTTATATACATTTATATGTCATGTAGTAACCGACACATTCATAATAACATTAATATTATAATATTTACGTATTGTAAGCATTTGTTTTTTGGCGCATTGAATTCACAGAGCTCATCGCAATAGTCGCTATTTCCTTCCCTACTACTAATCATGGCAGACTTCATGAGAGACAACAAAGACTACTTTGGGACAAATGGTGAGCCAGGACCTTATATTTTTTGAGCCTGAATATAAGGAGGATGATCTACACGTTTTATAAGCTGTGTGCTAAACAGATCCAGCTTGAGTGAAACCTTAAGCATCATGTAGCCGTACTGCTAAGTGCTAAACAAGAAATGCATAATAAAATAGTAATTTACTGTACACTGTCCACTCTCACCAGGATTTGTAATCTGGCACAAACGTTTGCCAACTGAGAGGCGATGCAGCAGCAGCTCACTGGTTCAGTATGTCAAAAAGTGCAGCACGTTAAGTTACTTCTCTGTGATCAAGGCAGCTTGTTTCTTAAGAATAGTTCCTCATGTGTGCTCTTATGATAACAATATCACTAATACTCGGTTATGTTCATGGATGTTCTCAATCATCCAGGTCATTGGAGTCCCAGGGCATTCAATCGATCGCAACTCCACTGTTTGGCTTGTCATAGAAGATGTCTCACCTCTCATCCAAGTCGGCTCCATCAGTTCATGTTCATAGACTTATTGATCGGATCTAGTCTTAGATTTAGATTGGTCGGATCAAGTCTAAGACCGAGATTGGTCAGATCGAGTCTCAGCCTTAGATTGGTCGGAATCGAGTCTTAGATCAAGATTGGTCTGATCTATTCTTAGACTTAGATTGGTCGGAATCGAGTCTTGGACTGAGATTGGTCATATCGAGTCTTAGACTGAGATTGGTCATATCGAGTTTTAGACTGAGATTGGTCATATCGAGTTTTAGACTGAGATTGGTCAGATCTAATCTTAGACTTAGATTGGTCGGAATCGAGTCTTGGACTGAGATTGGTCATATCGAGTCTTAGACTGACATTGGTCATATCGAGTCTTAGACTGAGATTGGTCATATCGAGTTCTAGACTGAAGTTGGTCGGATCTAGTCTTAGACTTAAATTGGTCAGATCGAGTCTTAGACTTAGATTGGTCAGTTCTAGTCAGACTTAGATTGGTCAGATCAAGTATTAGACTTAGATTGGTCAGATCGAGTATTAGACTTAGATTGGTCAGATCGAGTCTTAGACTTAGATTGGTCGGATCTAGTCAGACTTAGATTGGTCAGATCAAGTTTTAGACTTAGATTGGTCAGATCGAGTCTTAGACTTAGATTGGTCAGATCGAGTCTTAGATCGAGATTAGTCAGATCTAGTCTTGGACTTAGATTGGTCGGAATCAAGTCTTAGACTGAGATTGGTCATATCGAGTCTTAGAGTGAGATTGGTCATATCGAGTTCTAGACTTAGATTGGTCAGATCGAGTTCTAGACTGAAGTTGGTCAGATCTAGTCTTAGACTTAGATTGGTCAGATCGAGTCTTAGACTTAGATTTGTCAGATAGAGTCTTAGACTTAGATTTGTCAGATAGAGTCTTAGACTTAGATTGGTCAGATCAAGTCTTAGACCGAGATTGGTCAGATCGAGTCTTAGCCTTAGATTGGTCGGAATCGAGTCTTAGACTGAGATTGGTCATATCGAGTCTTAGACTGAGATTGGTTATATCGAGTTTTAGACTGAGATTGGTCATATCGAGTTCTAGACTGAAGTTGGTCGGATCTAGTTTTAGACTTAAATTGGTCAGATCGAGTCTTAGACTTAGATTGGTCAGTTCTAGTCAGACTTAGATTGGTCAGATCGAGTATTGGACTTAGATTGGTCAGATCGAGTATTAGACTTAGATTGGTCAGATAGAGTATTAGACTTAGATTGGTCAGATAGAGTATTAGACTTAGATTGGTCAGATCGAGTCTTACATCGAGATTGGTCAGATCTAGTCTTAGACTTAGATTGGTCGGAATCGAGTCAGACTGAGATTGGTCATATTGAGTCTTGAACTCAGATTGGTCATATCGAGTTCTAGACTGAAATTGGTCAGATCTAGTCTTAGACTTAGATTGGTCAGATCAAGTCTTAGACTTAGATTGGTCATATCTAGTCAGACTTAGATTGGTCAGATCGAGTATTAGACTTAGATTGGTCAGATCGAGTCTTGGACTTAGATTGTTCAGATCAAGTCTTGGACTTAGATTGGTCAGATCAAGTCTTGGACTTAGATTGGTCAGATCAAGTCTTAGATCGAGATTGGTCAGATCAAGTCTTAGATCGAGATTGGTCAGATCGAGTCTTAGCCTTAGATTGGTCGGAATCGAGTCTTAGACTGAGATTGGTCATATCGAGTCTTAGACTGAGATTGGTTATATCGAGTTTTAGACTGAGATTGGTCATATCGAGTTTTAGACTGAAGTTGGTCGGATCTAGTTTTAGACTTAAATTGGTCAGATCGAGTCTTAGACTTAGATTGGTCAGTTCTAGTCAGACTTAGATTGGTCAGATCGAGTCTTAGGCCGAGATTGGTCTGATCTAATCTTAGACTTAGATTGGTCGGAATCAAGTCTTAGACTGAGATTGGTCAGATATAGTCTTAGACTTAGATTGGTCGGAATCGAGTCTTAGACTGAGATTGGTCATATCTAGTCTTAGACTGAGATTGGTCAGATCGAGTTCTAGACTGAAATTGGTCAGATCTAGTCTTAGACTTAGATTGGTCAGATCAAGTCTTAGACTTAGATTGGTCATATCTAGTCAGACTTAGATTGGTCAGATCGAGTATTAGACTTAGATTGGTCAGATCGAGTCTTGGACTTAGATTGTTCAGATCAAGTCTTGGACTTAGATTGGTCAGATCAAGTCTTAGATCGAGATTGGTCAGATCAAGTCTTAGATCGAGATTGGTCAGATCGAGTCTTAGCCTTAGATTGGTCGGAATCGAGTCTTAGACTGAGATTGGTCATATCGAGTCTTAGACTGAGATTGGTTATATCGAGTTTTAGACTGAGATTGGTCATATCGAGTTTTAGACTGAAGTTGGTCGGATCTAGTTTTAGACTTAAATTGGTCAGATCGAGTCTTAGACTTAGATTGGTCAGTTCTAGTCAGACTTAGATTGGTCAGATCGAGTACTAGACTTACATTGGTCAGATCAAGTATTAGACTTAGATTGGTCAGATAGAGTATTAGACTTAGATTGGTCAGATCGAGTCTTAGACTTAGATTGGTCAGATCGAGTCTTACATCGAGATTGGTCAGATCTAGTCTTAGACTTAGATTGGTCGGAATCGAGTCAGACTGAGATTGGTCATATTGAGTCTTGAACTCAGATTGGTCATATCGAGTTCTAGACTTAGATTGGTCAGATCGAGTTCTAGACTGAAATTGGTCAGATCTAGTCTTAGACTTAGATTGGTCAGATCTAGTCTTAGACTTAGATTGGTCATATCTAGTCAGACTTAGATTGGTCAGATCGAGTATTAGACTTAGATTGGTCAGATCAAGTCTTGGACTTAGATTGGTCAGATCAAGTCTTGGACTTAGATTGGTCAGATCAAGTCTTGGACTTAGATTGGTCAGATCAAGTCTTAGATCGAGATTGGTCAGATCTAGTCTTAGATCGAGATTGGTCAGATCTAGTCTCAGACTTAGATTGGTCGGAATCGAGTCTTAGACTGAGATTGGTCATATCGAGTCTTAGACTGAGATTGGTCATATTGAGTTCTAGACTTAGATTGGTCGGATCGAGTTCTAGACTGAAGTTGGTCAGATCTAGTCTTAGACTTAGATTGGTCGGAATCGAGTCTCAGACTGAGATTGGTCATATCGAGTCTCATACTGAGATTGGTCAGATCGAGTCTCAGACTAAGATTGGTCAGATCGTGTCCTAGACTTAAAATGGCCCGATCGAGTTCCTGACTTAAATTGGTCAGATCGAGGTTTAGACCGAGATTGGTCGAATCGAGTCTTAGACTTAGGTTGGTCGGATCGAGTCCTAGACTTAGATTGGTTGGATCGAGTCTTAGGCCGAGATTGGTTGGATCGAGTCTTAGACCGAGATTGGTCTGATCTAATCTTAGACTTAGATTGTTCGGAATCAAGTCTTAGACTGAGATTGGTCATATCTAGTCTTAGACTGAGATTGGTCAGATCGAGTTCTAGACTGAAGTTTGTCAGATCTAGTCTTAGACTTAGATTGGTCGGATCAAGTCTTAGACCTAGATTGGTCGGATCGAGTCTTAGACCTAGATTGGTCGGATCGAGTCTTAGACTTAGATTGGTCGGATCGAGTCTTAGACTTAGATTGGTCGGATCAAGTTTTAGGCCGAGATTGGTCGGATCGAGTCTTAGGCCGAGATTGGTTGGATCGAGTCTTAGACCAAGATTGGTCTGATCTAATTTTAAACTTAGATTGGTCGGAATCGAGTCTTAGACTGACATTGGTCATATCGACTTCTAGACTTAGATTGGTCAGATTGAGTTCTAGACTGAAGTTTGTCAGATCTAGTCTTAGCCTTAGATTGGTCAGATCGAGGTTTAGACCGAGATTGGTCGGATCGAGTCATAGACTTAGATTGGTCGGATCGAGTCTTAGGCCGAGATTGGTTGGATCGAGTCTTAGGCCGAGATTGGTTGGATCGAGTCTTAGACTTAGATTGGTCAGATCGAGGTTTAGACCGAGATTGGTCGGAATCGAGTTCTAGACTTAGATTGGTCAGATCGAGTTTGAGACTGAAGTTTGTCAGATCTAGTCTTAGACTTAGATTGGTCGGATCGAGGTTCAGACTTAGATTGGTCAGATCGATGTTTAGACCGAGATTGGTCGGATCGAGTCTTAGACTTACATTGGTCAGATCTAGTCTTAGACTTAGATTGTTCATATCGACTTCTAGACTTAGATTGGTCAGATTGAGTTCTAGACTGAAGTTTGTCAGATCTAGTCTTAGACTTAGATTGGTCAGATCGAGGTTTAGACCGAGATTGGTCGGATCGAGTCATAGACTTAGATTGGTCGGATCGAGTCATAGACTTACATTGGTCGGATCGAGTCTTAGGCCGAGATTGGTTGGATCGAGTCTTAGACTTAGATTGGTCAGATCGAGGTTTAGACCGAGATTGGTCGGATCAAGTCTTAGACTTAGATTGGTCGGAATCGAGTCTTAGACTAAGATTGGTCATATCGAGTCTTAGACTGAGATTGGTCACATCGAGTTCTAGACTTAGATTGGTCAGATCGAGTTTGAGAGTGAAGTTTGTCAGATCTAGTCTTGGACTTAGATTGGTCGGATCGAGTCTTAGGCCAAGATTGGTTGGATCGAGTCTTAGACTTAGATTGGTCAGATCGAGGTTTAGACCGAGATTGGTCGGATCAAGTCTTAGACTTAGATTGGTCGGATCGAGTCTTAGGCCGAGATTGGTTGGATCGAGTCTTAGACTTAGATTGGTCAGATCGAGGTTTAGACCGAGATTGGTCGGATCAAGTCTTAGACCTAGATTGGTCGGATCGAGTCTTAGGCCGAGATTGGTTGGATCGAGTCTCAGACTTAGATTGGTCAGATCGAGTCTCAGACTAAGATTGGTCAGATCGTGTCCTAGACTTAAAATGGCCCGATCGAGTTCCAGACTTAAATTGGTCAAATCAAGGTTTAGACTGAGATTGGTCGGATCGAGTCTTAGACTTAGATTGGTCGGATCGAGTCTTAGACTTAGATTGGTCGGATCGAGTCTTAGGCCGAGATTGGTTGGATCGAGTTTTAGACCGAGATTGGTCTGATCTAATCTTAGACTTAAATTGGTCGGAATCGAGTCTTAGACTGAGATTGGTCATATTGAGTTCTACACTTAGATTGTCAGATCGAGTTCTAGACTGAAGTTGGTCAGATCTAGTCTTAGACCGAGATTGGTCAGATCGAGTCTTAGACTTAGATTGGTCAGATCGAGTCAGACATAGATTGGTCAGATCGAGTATTAGACTTAGATTGGTCAGATCGAGTCTTAGACTTAGATTGGTCGGAATCGAGTCTCAGACTGAGATTGGTCATATCGAGTCTCAGACTAAGATTGGTCAGATCGTGTCCTAGACTTAAAATGGCCCGATCGAGTTCCAGACTTAAATTGGTCTGATCTAATCTTAGACTTAGATTGGTCGGAATCAAGTCTTAGACTGAGATTGGTCAGATATAGTCTTAGACTTAGATTGGTCGGAATCGAGTCTTAGACTGAGATTGGTCATATCTAGTCTTAGACTGAGATTGGTCAGATCGAGTTCTAGACTGAAGTTTGTCAGATCTAGTCTTAGACTTAGATTGGTCGGATCGAGTCTTAGACCTAGATTGGTCGGATCGAGTCTTAGACCTAGATTGGTCGGATCGAGTCTTAGACTTATATTGGTCGGATCGAGTCTTAGACTTAGATTGGTCGGATCAAGTTTTAGGCCGAGATTGGTCGGATCGAGTCTTAGGCCGAGATTGGTTGGATCGAGTCTTAGACCGAGATTGGTCTGATCTAATTTTAGACTTAGATTGGTCGGAATCGAGTCTTAGACTGACATTGGTCAGATCTAGTCTTAGACTTAGATTGTTCATATCGACTTCTAGACTTAGATTGGTCAGATTGAGTTCTAGACTGAAGTTTGTCAGATCTAGTCTTAGACTTAGATTGGTCAGATCGAGGTTTAGACCGAGATTGGTCGGATCGAGTCATAGACTTAGATTGGTCGGATCGAGTCTTAGACTTACATTGGTCGGATCGAGTCTTAGGCCGAGATTGGTTGGATCGAGTCTTAGACTTAAATTGGTCAGATCGAGGTTTAGACCGAGATTGGTCGGATCAAGTCTTAGACTTAGATTGGTCGGAATCGAGTCTTAGACTAAGATTGGTCATATCGAGTCTTAGACTGAGATTGGTCACATCGAGTTCTAGACTTAGATTGGTCAGATCGAGTTTGAGAGTGAAGTTTGTCAGATCTAGTCTTAGACTTAGATTGGTCGGAATCGAGTCTCAGACTGAGATTGGTCATATCGAGTCTCAGACTAAGATTGGTCAGATCGTGTCCTAGACTTAAAATGGCCCGATCGAGTTCCAGACTTAAATTGGTCAGATCGAGGTTTAGACCGAGATTGGTCGAATCGAGTCTTAGACTTAGGTTGGTCGGATCGAGTCCTAGACTTAGATTGGTTGGATCGAGTCTTAGGCCGAGATTGGTCTGATCTAATCTTAGACTTAGATTGGTCGGAATCAAGTCTTAGACTGAGATTGGTCAGATATAGTCTTAGACTTAGATTGGTCGGAATCGAGTCTTAGACTGAGATTGGTCATATCTAGTCTTAGACTGAGATTGGTCAGATCGAGTTCTAGACTGAAGTTTGTCAGATCTAGTCTTAGACTTAGATTGGTCGGATCGAGTCTTAGACCTAGATTGGTCGGATCGAGTCTTAGACCTAGATTGGTCGGATCGAGTCTTAGACTTAGATTGGTCGGATCGAGTCTTAGACTTAGATTGGTCGGATCAAGTTTTAGGCCGAGATTGGTCGGATCGAGTCTTAGGCCGAGATTGGTTGGATCGAGTCTTAGACCGAGATTGGTCTGATCTAATTTTAGACTTAGATTGGTCGGAATCGAGTCTTAGACTGACATTGGTCAGATCTAGTCTTAGACTTAGATTGTTCATATCGACTTCTAGACTTAGATTGGTCAGATTGAGTTCTAGACTGAAGTTTGTCAGATCTAGTCTTAGACTTAGATTGGTCAGATCGAGGTTTAGACCGAGATTGGTCGGATCGAGTCATAGACTTAGATTGGTCGGATAGAGTCTTAGACTTACATTGGTCGGATCGAGTCTTAGGCCGAGATTGGTTGGATCGAGTCTTAGACTTAGATTGGTCAGATCGAGGTTTAGACCGAGATTGGTCGGATCAAGTCTTAGACTTAGATTGGTCGGAATCGAGTCTTAGACTAAGATTGGTCATATCGAGTCTTAGACTGAGATTGGTCACATCGAGTTCTAGACTTAGATTGGTCAGATCGAGTTTGAGAGTGAAGTTTGTCAGATCTAGTCTTGGACTTAGATTGGTCGGATCGAGTCTTAGGCCGAGATTGGTTGGATCGAGTCTTAGACTTAGATTGGTCAGATCGAGGTTTAGACCGAGATTGGTCGGATCAAGTCTTAGACTTAGATTGGTCGGATCGAGTCTTAGACCTAGATTGGTCGGATCGAGTCTTAGGCCGAGATTGGTTGGATCGAGTCTCAGACTTAGATTGGTCAGATCGAGTCTCAGACTAAGATTGGTCAGATCGTGTCCTAGACTTAAAATGGCCCGATCGAGTTCCAGACTTAAATTGGTCAAATCAAGGTTTAGACTGAGATTGGTCGGATCGAGTCTTAGACTTAGATTGGTCGGATCGAGTCTTAGACTTAGATTGGTCGGATCGAGTCTTAGGCCGAGATTGGTTGGATCGAGTTTTAGACCGAGATTGATCTGATCTAATCTTAGACTTAAATTGGTCGGAATCGAGTCTTAGACTGAGATTGGTCATATCGAGTCTTAGACTGAGATTGGTCATATCGAGTTCTAGACTTAGATTGGTCAGATCGAGTTCTAGACTGAACTTAAGCTGTACATCAAGCAAGAATTGGAAAGAATTCCACCTGAGAAGCTTCAAAAATGTGTCTCCTCAGTTCCCAAACGTTTACTGAGTGTTGTTAAAAGGAAAGGCCATGTAACACAGTGGTGAACATGCCCTTTCCCAACTACATTGGCACGTGTTGCAGCCATGAAATTCTAAGTTAATTATTATTTGCAAAAAAAAAATAAAGTTTATGAGTTTGAACATCAAATATGTTGTCTCTGTAGTGCATTCAATTGAATATGGCTTAAAAAGGATTTGCAAATCATTGTATTCCGTTTATATTTACATCTAACACAATTTCCCAACTCATATGGAAACGGGGTTTGTAGTTTTCAAGTAAAAGTATACTTTTAGAGGATGCCGGGAGGGCCAATAAAAAACAAGACACAACATCGAACTGACTGAATTGTGTGCTTATTTCAAAATAAAAGCCTTTTTCAAGGGCAACCGAACGTACTCCCATTTAGTTCTTTGCAATCCGTCCCCAGCATGGTTTCATCTCCAGACGCTGCCTCGCCTTAAGTTGATGGGCGAGATAAGAAGATGCACATCCTCACTTGGGCAGCTGGAAGTGGCGTCGCACTCGTCTGAAGCGCCGCACTCGGCCCTCCGAGGATCGGCTTGGCGGCTCTGCATTTTATTTTCCTTCTCCTTCCTCTCTGAGGTTTTGTTGTTGTTTTTCCCCCTACTCTCTCTCTCTCTCTCTCTGGTGGATGAGCCCTTCTCCACGGACGCAGCCAAGCTCATACATTTTTATTGCCATCTGGAGAATACCAACAGGTCTTAACAAGAGAGCTCTCGCCGGGGAAAAAAAAACAAAAAACAGTTGACTCACAGTCAACTCCTCGCCTCCCCAAGTGTGTGTGTGTGTGTGTGTGTACACACACATCTCTCATGCATCGTCCCACTGGACAGGTAACCTGTCCGAATAGAGGATCCGGTGAGGCGGCAAGCCGGTAGGAATACGTCCAAAAAACTCCCGATTCTGCAGTCGGCCTTCCCACTCTCCCGCCCGCCCGCCGGAAGCATGAGGGTGCGGGGTTGCAAGGTGAGCAGAAGCCGAGCTTGTCATGGCTGCGCGCCTCTGACAAACATTAGTCGACGCTAATGACAAAATCGTGACGGAGCGCGAGTCCCACCGCCATATGGCAAATTGCCACAACAATATCCTGTCGGTTATTAATCACGTTTTCCGCGGCGCAGCCCGTGATAATTGGAATAATTAGGAGGGTGGGGGCAGGCGCCGGGACACTTTGGCAGAAATCCGTCTCTTGAGGGGGGGAATAACACCAGTCCTGCTTATTTGGCCCTCTGGACGCCTCATATCAGGGGTGTCAAACTCATTTCAGATTGCAAAAAAATCTACTCCCAAGTGGGCCGGACCGGCACGATAACTTAAAAATAAAGACAACTTCAGATTGTTTTCTTTGTTTAAAGATAGAACAAGCATGTTCTGAAAAATGTATAAATCATAATGTTGTTTTGTTTTTTTACACTTACATGTTGCGGTTAATAGTAGAGATAAATGCTTTAAAATGTCATATCGGAAATTATCGGTTTCAAAAAGGAAAATGTATGACTTTTTAAAACGCCGCTGTGTACACGGACGTAGGGAGAAGTACAGAGCGCCAATAAACCTTAAAGGCACTGCCTTTATCTACGGCAGGGGTCACCAACGCGGTGCCCGCGGGCACCAGGTAGCCCGTAAGGACCAGATGAGTAGCCCGCTGGCCTGTTCTAAAAATAGCTCAAATAGCAGCACTTACCAGTGAGCTGCCTCTATTTTATAAATTGTATTTATTTATTAGCAAGCTGGTCTCGCTTTGCTCGACATTTTTAATTCTAAGAGAGACAAAACTCAAATAGAATTTGAAAATCCAAGAAAATATTTTAAAGACTTGGTTTTCACTTGTTTAAATAAATTCATTATTTTTTTTACTTTGCTTCTTACAACTTTCAGAAAGACAATTTTAGAGAAAAAATACAACCTTAAAAATGATTTTAGGATTTTTAAACACATATACCTTTTTACCTTTTAAATTCCTTCCTCTTCTTTCCTGACAATTTAAATCAATGTTCAAGTAAATGCATTGTTTTTATTGTAAAGAATAATACATACATTTTAATTTAATTCTTCATTTTAGCTTCTGTTTTTTCGACGAAGAATATGTGTGAAATATTTCTTCAAACTTATTATGATTAAAATTCAAAAAAATTATTCTGGCAAATCTAGAAAATCTGTAGAATCAAATTTAAATCTTATTTCAAAGTCTTTTGAATTTTTTTTAACATTTTTGTTCTGGAAAATCTAGAAGAAATAATGATTTGTCTTTGTTAGAAATATAGCTTGGTCCAATTTGTTATATATTTTAACAAAGTGCAGATTGGATTTTAACCTATTTAAAACATGTCATCAAAATTCTGAAATGAATCTTAATCAGGAAAAATTACTAATGATGTTCCGTAAATTCTTTTTTTAATTTTTTCAAAAAGATTCGAATTAGCTACTTTTTCTCTTCTTTTTTTCAGTTGAATTTTGAATTTTAAAGAGTCGAAATTGAAGATAAACTATGTTTCAAAATTTAATTGTCATTTTTTTTCCTGTTTTCTCCTCTTTTAAACCGTTCAATTAAGTGTAAATATAATTAATTATTAATAATAACAGAGTTAAAGGTAAATTGAGCAAATTGGCTATTTCTGGCAATTTATTTAAGTGTGTATCAAACTGGTAGCCCTTCGCATTAATCAGTACCCAAGAAGTAGCTCTTGGTTTCAAAAAGGTTGGTGACCCCTGATCTACGGCTTTTCACACACACAAGTGAATGCAATGCATACTTGGTCAACAGCCATACAGGTCACACTGAGGGTGGCCGTATAAACAACTTTAACACTGTTACAAATATGCGCCACACTGTGAACCCACACCAAACAAGAATGACAAACACATATCGGGAGAACATCCACACCGTAACACGACAAAAACACAACAGAACAAATACCCAGAACCCCTTTCAGCACTAACTCTTCCAAGATGCTACAATATACACCCCCTGCTACCCCCCAACCCCGCCCACCTCAACCTCCTCATGCTCTCTCACGGAAAGCATGTCCCAAATTCCAAGCTGCTGTTTTGAGGCATGTTAAAAAAAATAATGCACTTTGTGACTTCAATAATAAATATGGCAGTGCCATGTTGGCATTTTTTTTCCATAAATTGAGTTGATTTATTTTGGAAAACCTTGTTACATTGTTTAATATATCACAACAAAATTAGGCATAATAATGTGTTAATGCCGCGACTGTATGTATCGGTATCGGTTGATATCGGAATCGGTAATTAAGAGTTGGGCAATATCGGAATATCGGATATCGGCAAAAAAGCCATTATCGGACATCTCTAGTTAATAGTATTCGATCTTTATTTGTCGTTATTTATACTTTCTGAATAAATGATGTGATAATGTTCATCAGTCAACTCATTGGTGTTCATTTTCAATCTATCAAGATAAAAAATATCATCAATCAAATTACAGGATGTTATTTATGTAATTTGCTCATTTTCAACATGTGTTTTTTTTTTTTTTTTTACATATGTAGCATCATCTACAAAGATACAAATAATTGCTATTGCGACATGTAGTGGACACATTTAGAACAGCAGTTTCTTTCATTCAAAAATTTCGGCTCATTTTTATTAGAGATGTCCGATAACACCCCCCCCCCCCCCACCTCAACCTCCTCATGTCCCAAATTAAAAGCTGCTGTTTTGAGGCATGTTAAAAAAAAAATAATGCACTTTGTGACTTCAATAATAAATATGGCAGCGCCATGTTGGCATTTTTTTCCATAACTTGAGTTGATTTATTTTGGAAAACCTTGTTACATTGTTTAATGCATCCAGCGGGGCATCACAACAAAATTAGGCATAATAATGTGTTAATTCCACGACTGTATATATCGGTATCGGTTGATATCGGAATCGGTAATTAAGAGTTGGACAATATCGGAATATCGGCAAAAAAGCCATTATCGGACATCTTTACGTACAACCCTACTAGGAACTCAGAAATTTCGACTTCCCTATACAAATTGAACGCACCATTTTATTTATACAGCACTCAGTACTATCAAAACATGCTTATAATTAGGGATGTCCGATAATGGCTTTTTTGCCGATATCCGATATTGTCCAACTCTTAATTACCGACAACGATATAAACTGATACCGATATATACAGTCGTGGAATTAACACATTATTATGCCTAATTTGGACAACCAGGTATGGTGAAGATGAGGTCCTTTTTAAAAAAAATCATAAAATAAAATAAGATAAATAAATTAAAAACATTTTCTTGAATAAGAAAGAAAGTAAAACAATATAAAAACAGTTACATAGAAACTAGTAATTAATGAAAATGAGTAAAATTAACTGTTAAAGGTTAGTACTATTAGTGGACCAGCAGCACGCACAATCATGCGTGCTTACGGACTGTATCCCTTGCAGACTGTATTGATATACATTGATATATAATGTAGGAACCAGAATATTAATAACAGAAAGAAACAACCCTTTTGTGTGAATGAGGGGACAAATGGGGGAGGGAGGTTTTCTGGGTTGGTGCACTAATTGTAAGTGTATCTTGTGTTTTTTATGTTGATTTAATTTAAAAAAAAAAAAAAAAAAAAAAAACGATACCGATAATTTCCGATATTACATTTTAAAGCATTTATCGGACATCTCTACTTATAATATGATGCAACAACAGAAACAAAGTCATGCAATTGTTAGCCAGTATTTGCAATGATATGTTACCAATAAATGTAATGACAATGTATTTAACAATTTAAAGGGGACCGATAATGAATTTGTTACAACGTAAGTATAACAAAGCATAAAAATCATAAGGTTCATGCATGTTGGGGGACTACGGCATTGAAATGAGCCGCCGTTGCACAAAATAATGACTATAGCAAAGATCGCAGATTGTTTTACACGAAGAAAAAAAACTAATTCAATCGAAGGCTAAAATTGTCAGGAAGACATTAAATATGCTAACCTCTAAATGAGTCAGTACAAGCAGAGAGGAGTTATGGCTGTGGTGAGGAGGAGGAGGAGGACGATGAAGAGGGGGCACTGTCATTTTACACAGTTATGAAGATAAAAATGACAACAAGCATCTGCTCCTGTGACCATAAAAAGCCCCGAGCCTGGGCCTTAATTGTAAAAGGAGGCGGGGGGAGACACACGGCCCAGACCCTCACGGAGGATGACGGGATGAGGAGGAGAATGAAGGTGGAGGAGATGGGGGGGAAACAAGCAAGTTGATGATAGAACAATGAGGTCAAAACGTCTAATCACCAAATGTCAAAAGAAGTAACGTTCTTCTGAGGTCGTGGGACGGAACGTACCGTATGAAATATTTTTTTCATTTTGAAAGCAGCAAAATTTGGTGGTTTGGTGGTAGCGGGGGTGTATTTTGTAGCGTCCCGGAAGAGTTAGTACTGCAAAGGGTTCTGGGTATTTGTTCTGTTGTGTTTATGTTGTGTTACGGTGCGGATGTTCTCCCGAAATGTGTTTGTCATTCTTGTTTGGTGTGGATTCACAGTGTGGCGTATATTTCTAACAGTGTTAAAGTTGTTAATATGGCCACCCTCCGTGTAACGTGTATCGCTGTTGTTTAAGTATGGGTTGCATTCATGTGTGAGTGCGTACAGAAGCCGCACATATCTTGTGACTGGGCCAGCACGTCGTTAGAATGGATGAAAAGCGGACGTAAAGCGGACGCGACGACAGCTCATAGAGGACGTTAAAGGCAGTGCCTTTAAGGCACGCCCCCAAGACTGTGGACAGGGTGGACTACGAGATATAATGACTGATGAACACCTTCATTGGATAATGAAGGTTGCCTCAGCTCAAAGCCTGACATTAATGAACTAGCATCCAAGAAAAGATGGCAGGTATCTGGCTTGGGCACATCAGATTAGATCAGTGTGTTGCAAACTGAGCAGTTTAAAGTCCTGAATGGTTGGTTTATTCATTGTTATTTTATTTTCAAATGCATTAGCCTGTGGAAAAAGTTAATGTTGATATTTACCTCAGAGGGCTGCAAATAGAAAAGAGGCATTCAATTTTTATTTAAATTGTATTTGATATGCCATTTTTTTTAAAATTATTATTATTATTATTATTTGAAACTGGATTTTGCATGTCACTATAAAGTTATATAAGCCTTGCTTGTTCAATATTCAATGCAAAACTTGTTTGGGTCCCTATTGAAAGGTTAATTTGTTCAACCTTGGCCCGCGGCTTTGTTCAGTTTTACATTTTGGCCCACTCTGTATTTGAGTTTGACACCCCTGTTATTATGGGAAAATGCCTTTTTAGACCATATGATTTGCCTGAGGAGCTAGGAGACCCCGAGAGTAACGAGCGATTGCCTTGTTGCCTTTCCATTAAGAACAATAAACTAGTTGTTAGTATAAGTTTGCTGGTTTCAAAAAATGTAATGCCAAGCGCATATCATTATGTCAAGATAATGGCAATAGCGTTTACTTAATTTAAGAATATTTTTCAACATATTGAGCAAAAAGGTCTCTTTTTTTCTACCGAGAAAAGTGCACTTGTTATTAGTGAGAATATACTTATTTTAAGGTATTTTGGGTTCATTGAGGTTAGTTAATTTTACTTGTTTTAGAAAGTCTTGACAAGCCAAATTTTCTTGTTCTATTGGCAGATAATTTTGCTTAGTTCAAATAAAATACCCCTCATTTTTTGTATAATTTTTTTCTTGTTTTTGAACACTGACTTTTTGCAGTGAAATGTGGAGTTCTTAAGAACTGATCTGTACAGTCGTCTTATTGACCAAACAAAGGATGTGCAAAGCAAACTATATAACCTGCTACCCAAGAACGTACGACAATTATTCCCGGCAAAAAGAGGAGAAACATAACCTCAGAGATAAATCCAATTTAAAATGTTTGTATGCACGTACAACACTTAAAACCTTTAGCATATCAATATGTCAAAATAAATAATGGAAGCGGATGAACAAACAATGCATTAATATGATCCCGTTTAAGAAGCTGCTCAAATTACAAGTGTTTACAAAGTACAAGGAAGAATGATTATAATACCGTATTTTACGGATCATAGGGCGTTATAAGGCGCACTGCTGATGAATGGTCTATTTATGATCTTTTTTCATATATAAGGCGCACCGGATTATAGGGCGCATTAAAAGAGTCATATTTTATTTATTTTTTTCTAAATGTAAAAGACTTCCTTGTGGTCTACATAACATGTAATGGTGGTTCTTTGGTCAAAATGTTGCATAGATGATGTTTTACAGATCATCTTCATGACGCTTTCTGACAGTTTAGTGGGCGGTCTTATTGTGGAAAAAGTCGCAGATGAGATTCTTGTTTTGTTCACATGAATGAAAGACTGTACCTTTATTTAACTTGGAGATATTCACATACACCATAGTTTCTGGACCATAGGGCGCAGCGGATTATAAGGTGCACTGCCGATGAACGGGTCTATTCTGTTCTTTTTTCATACAAAAGTCGCATTAAAAGGAGTCATATTATTATGATTTTTTTCTAAATGTAAAAGACTTCCTTGTGGTCTACATAACATGTAATGGTGGTTCTTTGGTCAAAATGTTGCATAGATGATGTTTTACAGATCATCTTCAAGCCGCTTTCTGACAGTTTAGTGGGCGGTCTTATTTACGTGGCTCACCTTCGGCAGCGTCTTCTCCCCGTCATTTTTGTTGTAGCGGTGTAGCGTGCAAGGACGGGAGTGGAAGAAGTGTCAAAAGATGGCGCTAACTGTTTTAATGACATTCAGACTTTACTTCAATCAATAAAGGAGCAGCATCTCCTCATCCGCCGGAAATGTGTCGCGTGAAAAAACGTCCGACCGGAACTCTCTAATAACTAAAGTTCCTTGGGTGAATAATGTAAACTCACTACACCGGTATGTTTTAGCACTTTCATAGCGAGTTTACTGACAGATATAAGAACTTTACACTACTTTATATTAGAAATGGCAACAGCGGAGGATCAATGTCCCATAACAAGAAGATAGAGAAAAAATAAGTACTTATCGACTACAACTACAAAGGCGGACGCGCGCAATTTTTCAGGATTTATGCAGATCCCAAATACAGATCAGCAGGTACCAGAAGGTAAGAAAAGTTGTTTTTGCATAATATTGCTAAAAAAAAAATGCCAGATCATATGTCTTACCTTGTACACACACCATAATAATACTCCTATGTTTAATACACATCAAGCGGTGTGGCTTCATAGCTTACCAAAGTCGTACTAAAACATTTTGATAGATTTTTGAGCGCCATTTGTAATGTTCTATATTTTCAATGGAACATATAAAATGTTGGTGTTGTTTACTTGAGTCATATTGCCATCATAGTGCAGTCTACACGTCTCTCTTATGTGTGACTGCCATCTACTGGTCACACTTATTACACCATGTACCAAAATAAAATTGCTTCGAGGTCGGTAAGCAAAACCAGAATTATTCCTTACATTAGGTTATAAGGCGCAATGTTGAGTTTTGAGTTTAAATTGAAAACAGGAAGGAACATAAAGTAATTGCTGTGAAGTAGAAAGGAGGTAAGGGTTTTAAAAAAAAGATGGGCTTCTTCCTACTTCTTTTCGGGCATGTTGTAAAGAGAAATTAAACAAAAGTGATGTTTCATATTGAAAGTGTATACATGTTCGAAATAAACTTCAACCATCCAAAGCCATGAAGTGGTTCCCACAATCAGTCAGTTAATAAAAAATATTGTTTTATTTTTGCATTTATTTGACGGGGACAGTGCATATGAACATTGCTACCCACAGGTAAACAATGTCAAAGTACATAAGACTTCTAGCCACAGGCTAATTTGCAACCCCTGTCCCTGGTTAGGCTTTTAAAAACAAGTTGAGAAAAGTGTCAAACACATACAATTAAAACAAGTACAAAAATAAAAACACATTGAAAATAATTGGCCCCATTTGTGCATACTACACCCAGTTCTAGTGCTCACACTTGTGATTTTCCTTAAAGGCCTACTGAAAGCCACTACTACCGACCACGCAGTCTGATAGTTTATATATCAATGATGAAATCTTAACATTGCAACACATGCCAATACGGCCGGGTTAACTTATAAAGTGACATTTTAAATTTCCCGCTAAACTTCCGGTTGGAAACGTCTATGTATGATGACGTATGCGCGTGACGTCACGACGGCAACGGAAGTATTCGTACCCAATGTGTCGCCATACAAACTGCTCTGTTTTCATCGAACAATTCCACAGTATTCTGGACATCTGTGTTGGTGAATCTTTTGCCATGTGTTTAATGAACAATGGAGACTGCAAATAAGAAAGTTGTAGGTGTGATCTTTGAGTTGGATAGCAGACGCACTACCGTGAGTACAGCTTTGGCTTCCAAACATTTGATCGCTTGCCCGTACGTGCGTGTCGCTATGTGCATGTCACGTACGTAACTTTGGGGAAATATATGTTTCTTGCCGACTCTGATGGCGGCCGTGGTGTCGTCGAAAGCTACAACGCCCGCCGCCCCGTAGTTAGCTTCAATTGTTAAGCTTCACCAAGCTGGAAATTATTAACCGTGTATTTACATGTTCATGGTTTAATAGTATTGTTGATCTTCTGTCTATCCTTCCAGTCAGGGTTTTTTTTAATTTTGTTTCTATCTGCATTTGAGCCCGATGCTATCACGTTAGCTCCGTAGCTAAAGTGCGTCAACGATGTATTGTCGTGGAGTTAAAAGTCACTGTGAATGTCCATTTCGCGTTCTCGACTCTCATTTTCAAGAGGATATAGTATCCGAGGTGGTTTAAAATACAAATCCGTGATCCACAATAGAAAAAGGAGAGTGTGTGCAATCCAATGAGACCGTGTACCTAAGTTACGGTCAGCGCGAAAAAAGATACACCCTGCACTGCCTCTCTAGTCCTTCACTCTAACGTTCCTCATCCACAAATCTTTCATCCTCGCTCAAATTAATGGGGTAATCGTCGCTTTCTCGGTCCGAATCTCTCTCGCTGCTGGTGTAAACAATGGGGAAATGTGAGGAATCCTTCCTCCTGTGACGTCACGTTTCTTCCGGTATAGGCAAGGCTTTTTTTTATCAGCGACCAAAAGTTGCGAACTTTATCGTCGTCGTTCTATACTAAATCCTTTCAGCAAAAATATGGCAATATCCCGAAATTATCAAGTATGACACATAGAATGGATCTGCTATCCCCGTTTAAATAAATAAAAATAATTTCAGTAGGCCTTTAAGTCATTCTAGATACTTTTCTGCGAGGAAATGTTTTCTCTTCAATTTGGTAATGTAGACTCCAATTTTCAGTATTTTTAGTTCTTGACATTTAATGTGAAAATTAATGAATGCACATTTTTGAAATAATATACAGTAACATCATTTTAAAGGAGTTTTAACCTCTTAAGGCCCAAGCTGTTTGTTTACATGCTTTTTTTTATTTATCTTTGCTAATTGGGCTTATTGGACTCTAATTAGAATAAAAACTAAAAAATAATATTTTAATATGATGTACTTAGTCCATAAGTACACAAACGTGTACTTCATGTGTAGTGCAAATTTTTATTTTTACACTTTTTTTTCCCAAATTCCATTTGTATGTTTTACTCTTCTGACACCACCAGATGGCAGTATAAGTGTCCATATGTCGGCATAAGACCCCAATTCAGTAGTGTACACAATTTTGGAAATAAGAGCTAAAAGGTGCTGTCCACGCACGTGGCCACTAAGGCCTTTATTAATGCAGGATTATGCAAAAAAAAAAAAAAAAAAGTTTGGACCAAAAAAGACCACATTATATTTTCAGCTATTAGTAAAAATCACATGTAAAAGGCAGCATTTTGCACCAACAAAATTGAGACACAGGTGGTGTGTGTTTGTGAAAATTACTCAAATGAATACTGTTCAGCCTTGGTGGAGGTCTGAGCTCTATTCCAAATGTTGTATTGTTATATTTTGTATCCGTACACACAGGAAGTCCAATCCACACACACGATGTATCAAACCTGTGACCTGAGAGAGACCACATGTCTGGTAATACAGTATATTAAGTAATAATAATACCTAAAGTACATTAATTATATCCTATTCTCACACTTTATGTTCAACGTAACCATGTCCTTCCTCACTAAAACATTTTACAAGTCGTCCACTTCTTTTCTTCTTTTGAAAACTGGAAAGTATCTCTCTCTAACACACACACACACAAAGTTCACACACCGCCTGTGGTTTGCACACATCCCTCAGAGGACACACTAATGTTTCCAAATGTATTTAGAACAGATGTTGCATTTTATTTTTCATGATAAAAAAAACAACAACAACAAAAAAAACATTTGAGAATATTTACTTCATTAAGGCCAAGTTTGTCTTCAGAGGTAGCTCGCTGTCTGAACGGTGAGAGAAGTGCGCCACCTAAGGGCAGAAGATGGCCATGTTGCGGGTGGATGGTGGAAGAGCATGCAAAGACGTGGTGAAGGTCACAATGCATTGTTACTATTAATGAGGAAAAAATAATATTTATAATTATAAAGTAAGTAAAAAAAATAGAACTAAAAGCACTGCAAATGTATTTACCCTCACAGAATACCTCAATATTTTTATTCAAACCACTTAAAATAATTCTGTATTATATTATATTTTAATCATCATGACAAATATTATATCACATAATATGTCATGTCATACATCATATTATGCTATGTCATATACAGTATCATACCATGTCATGTATCATATGTTTTGTATCATCACGTATTATATCATGACGTTTATCACGTTATTTAAAGTTTGATTTCATAAAAGTCATATATTATGTCATTTCAGACATATATTATATCATACGACATCATATCGTGTTATATCATACAATATATTATATGCTGACATATATCATATCATGTCATGTATCATTCCATTTCATAAAAAGTATCATACCCTGTCATATAGCAAACCATGGAA
>NC_084741.1:19465895-19478395 GCF_033978785.1 Entelurus aequoreus | reverse complement strand
AACAGCTGTTTCTAAAGGAAAGGGGGTCGTAAACAGCCGTCACCTTTGGTTACAAAACAGTTCAAAGAAAAGGTGCGTGGAGGGGGGTCAGGTCCTGCTTCCTCTCCGCTTTGTAGATCTCGGGTCAAGACAAAATCTTAATGTGGATTACAATAGATCAAAGAAACCGACACATTCATGTCGCTTCCCATCCTACACAGTGGAGTTTTACAAGCCTTTTGATTGGTAAGATCAAGGACAGCTTTGAAACTCATTGAAACACTATTTTGTGACAATATAGATCATTATTCTGACAGTCACGGTCAAAAGTTTACGTACACTTGTAAAGAACATAATGTCATGGCTGTCTTGAGTTTCCAATAATTTCTACAACTCTTTATTTTTTTGTGATAGAGTGATTGGAGCACATACTTGTTGGTCACAAAAAATATTCATGAAGTTTGATGATGACATCTATTAAACAGACAAGAAGCAAGGAATTAAACAGGGGCAGGATTCAATTTAGCTCAATGAGGAGAAACGCGTAGACCTGTACCCTTGCACAGTGTCATCTCACGCTCTGACAAGAGAATTCTATGCCTCCTCTTTTATTTGGACTTTCCCTGATTACATGGCAACAGCTGTTTCTAAGGGGAGGGGGTCGTAAACAGCCGTCGCCCTTGGTCACAAAACAGTTCAAAGAAAAAATGCCTGGAGCTTGCGTCAGGTCATGCTTCCTCTTCGTTTTGTAAATCCCGAGCAGGTCAAGACAAAATCTTCCTGTGGATTACAATAGATCAAAGAAAACCGACACCTTCATGTCGCTTCCAATCCTACACAGTGGAGTTTTACAAGCCTTCTGTTTGGTAAGATCAAAGGCAGCTTTTGTCTGCTCGCCGGGAACTCATGGAAACACAAAGTTTTGTGATAACTTAGATACAATTATTCTGACAACAACTAAATGCGTCCATTTTTAAGTAAGACCAACCAACATTTTTAGAGTATAATAAGTCTCTTATTCTTTTTAATAACATTGTTATTCTGAAGCTGACCAATAATAAATAAAATACTTTTTACCATTAATGCGACTTCTTGAACAGGTGCGGTAGAAACGGATGGATGGATTAAAATGCATGAGAATGTTTTATATTTTAAACCTTATTTTTAACACTGTGATTACCAGCGAAATTATTAATTACGTATCGTGTTAAGCAACGTCAGCTAAGATTTATCTGCGAGCCAGATGCAGTCTTTAAAAGAGCCACATCTGGCTCGACAGCCACAGGTTCCCTACCCCTGGCATAATACTACCACCACCATGCTTGACGGTAGGTATGGTGTTCCTGGGATTAAAGGCCTCACCTTTTCTCCTCCAAACATATTGCTGGGTATTGTGGCCAAACAGCTCAATTTTTGTTTCATATGACATCACATGGACAAAGATAAGACCTTCTGGGGGAAAGTTCTGTGGTCAGATGAAACAAAAATTGAAAAGTGGTAAAGGAATGGCTAAATCAGGCTACAATTAAGGTTTTAGAATGGCCTTCCCAAAGTCCTGACTTAAACGTGTGGACAATGCTGAAGAAACAAGTCCATGTCAGAAAACCAACACATTTAGCTGAACTGCACCGATTTTTGTCAAGAGGAGTGCTCAAAAATTCAACCAGAAGCTTGTGGATGGCTACCTCGCTGCAGGTCTGCCGGCCACGCCTCCTCACAAATATATTATGAGAATCGGTTTGAACCAATAGTCATGTTGAATCGGGAATCGATTCTGAATTGAATCCTCACCCTAAATATCAGAATGGAATCAAACTGTGAGTTGTTGTAATATTCACATCCCAAATATGTATGCTGTAAGCGTTCGCATCCGGAAACTGGAATTGACGCAATGCATTACTCCATACGTCAGCAGCCAGAAGAGCCTTACAAACATACACATAAATCAATTAAAGATTAGGGCTGTCATGGAATAGTCGGAGATTTGACTATCAAACTCACAGTCAAATTGGCAGTTATTAATATATTCCCTTCCCCCTTCAGTGGGAGGGAGGCAAGTTAACACCTGCTGAGGCCCAGCGTACATCAGGTGCGTTGGGAGGGTAAATTGATTGGGTTCATCATCATGTCTTTGTTAAGTATTGGTAAAATATGTTTGTTTGCAGACTAATAGTTTTTAGAGAGGAAGAAATCAGTTCTTAGTTCACCGCTTCCTGGTGTGACGTCACGTCTCTGAAGTCAGTTGACGTGTTCTGACCTCCCCTCATATCTTATTATATAAAAAGTATTTGTTGCATATTATAGTATTTTGTCCCAAAACCAGTGAAGTTGGCACGTTGTGTAATTCGTAAATAAAAACAGACTACAATAATTTGCAAATCCTTTTCAACTTATATTCAATTGAGTAGACTGCAAAGACAAGATATTTAAAGGCCTACTGAAAGCCACTACTACCGACCACGCAGTCTGATAGTTTATATATCAATGATTAAATCTTTACATTGCAACACATGCCAATACGGCCGAGTTAACTTATAAAGTGCAATTTAAAATTTCCCGGGAAAAATTCCGGCTGAAAACGTCTATGTATGATGACGTATGCGCGTGTTTTCATCGCAAAATTCCACAGTATTCTGGACATCTGTGTTGGTGAATCTTTTGCAATTTGTTTAATGAACAATGGAGACTGCAAAGAAGAAAGTTGTAGGTGGGATCGGTGTATTAGCGGCTGGCTGCAGCAACACAACCAGGAGGACTTTGACTTGGATAGCTGACGCGCTATCCGACGCTAGCCGCCGACCGCATCGATGATCGGGTGAAGTCCTTCGTCGCGGCGTCGATCGCTGGAACGCAGGTGAGCACGGGTGTTGATGAGCAGATGAGGGCTGGCTGGCGTAGGTGGATAGCAAATGTTTTTAGCATAGCTCTGTCGAGGTCCCGTAACTAAGTTAGCTTCAATGGCGTCATTAGCAACAGCATTGCTAGGCTTCGTCCGGCGGTACAGCATTAACCGTGTATTTACAGGTCCAGAGTTTGGTAGTATTGTTGATCTTCTGTCTATCCTTCCAGTCAGGGGTTTATTTCTTTTGTTTCTATCTGCATTTAAGCACGATGCTATCACGTTAGCTCCGTAGCTAAAGTGCTTCACCAATGTACTGTCGTGGAGATAAAAGTCACTGTGAATGTCCATTTCACGTTCTCGACTCTCATTTTCAAGAGGATATAGTATCCGAGGTGGTTTAAAATACAAATCTGTGATACACAATAGAAAAAGGAGAATGTGTGGAATCCAATGAGCCAGCTTGTACCTAAGTTACGGTCAGAGCGAAAAAAGATACGTCCTGCACTGCACTCTAGTCCTTCACTCTCACGTTCCTCATCCACAAATCTTTCATCCTCGCTCAAATTAATGGGGTAATCGTCGCTTTCCGGGTCCGAATCGCTCTCGCTGCTGGTGTAAACAATGGGGAAATGTGAGGAGCCTTTCAACCTGCGACGTCACGCTACTTCCGGTACAGGCAAGGCTTTTTTTATCAGCGACCAAAAGTTGCAAACTTTATCATCGATGTTCTCTACTAAATCCTTTCAGCAAAAATATGGCAATATCGCGAAATGATCAAGTATGACACACAGAATGGATCTGCTATCCCCGTTTGAATAAGAAAATTTCATTTCAGTAGGCCTTTAATGTTCGAACTGACAAACTATTTTTTTTTTTGTGCAAATAATCATTAACTTAGAATTTAATGGCAGCAACACATTTCAAACAAGTTGGCACATGGGCATTTTTACCACTGTGTTACATGGCCTTTCCTTTTAACAACACTCAGTAAACGTTTGGGAACTGAGGAGACCAATTTTTGAAGCTTTTCAGGTGGAATTCTTTCCCATTCTTGCTTGATGTACAGCTTAAGTTGTTCAACAGTCCGGGGGTCTCCGTTGTGGTATTTTAGGCTTCATAATGCGCCACACATTTTCAATGGGAGACAGGTCTGGACTACAGGCAGGCCAGTCTAGTACCCGCACTCTTTTTACTATGAAGCCACGCTGTTGTAACACGTGGCTTGGCATTGTCTTGCTGAAATAAGCAGGGGCGTCCATGATAACATGGCTTGGATGGCAACATATGCATTAATGGTGCCTTCACAGATGTGTAAGTTACCCATGTCTTGGGCACTAATACACCCCCATACCATCACAGATGCTGGCTTTTGAAATGTACGCCTATAACAGTCCGGATGGTTCTTTTCCTCTTTGGTCCGGAGGACACGACGTCCACAGTTTCCAAAATCAATTTGAAATGTGGACTCGTCAGACCACAGAACACTTATACACTTTTCATCAGTCCATCTTAGATGAGCTCGGGCGGAGTTTATGGGTGTTGTTGATAAATGGCTTTGGCTTTGCATTGTAGTTTTAACTTCATTTTTACAGATGGAGTGACAAACTGTAGTTACTGACAGTGGTTTTCTAAAGTGTTCTTGAGCCCATGTGGTGATATCCTTTACACACTGATGTCGCTTTTTGATGCAGTACCGCTAGATTCTCTGAAGCTTTCGATGATATTTGATGATATTACGGACCGTAGATGGGGAAATCCCCAAAATCCCCAAAATTCCTTGCAATAGCTCGTTGAGAAATGTTGTTCTTAAACTGTTGGTTTGTTGACAAAGTGGTGACCCTCGCCCCATCCTTGTTTGTGAATGACTGAGCATTTCATGGAAGCTGCTTTTATACCCAATCATGGCACCCACATGTTCCAAATAAGTGTTTGAGGAGCATTCCTCAACTTTCTCAGTCTTTTTTGCCACTTGTGCCAGTTTTTTCAAAACATTTTTCAGGCATCAAATTCCAAATGAGGTAATATTTGCAAAAAATGACAAAGCTTACCAGTTGGAACATTAAATACCTTGTCTTTGCAGTCTATTGAATTGAATATAAGTTGAAAAGGATTTGCAAATCATTGTATTCTGTTTTGATTTATCATTTACACAACGTGCCAACTTCACTGGTGTTGGGTTTTGTAGTACAATTATAGCGTTGGGAGGATGTTTCCACCTTGGCGACGTGATTGAGGCACGTCGGGAGACGCTGCTGTCAAGTTAAGTCAAGTATGATGTCCTCTTGGTGCTGCATGCCTAAGCAGACCTCGCAAACTGTGGTTCAGCCTTTTTTTGAGGTGGAAAAAGTCGCAAATAAAATCTTTGTTTTGTTCACATGAATGAAAGACTGTACCTTTAATTAACTTGGAGATATTCACATACACCATAGTTTCCGGACCATAGGGCGCAGCGGATTATAAGGTGCACTGCCGATGAGCGGGTCTATTCTGTTCTTTTTTCATACAAAAGTCGCATTAAAAGGAGTCATATTATTATGATTTTTTTCTAAATGTAAAAGACTTCCTTGTGGTTTACATAACATGTAATGGTGGTTCTTTGGTCAAAATGTTGCATAGATGATGTTTTACAGATCATCTTCAAGCCGCTTTCTGACAGTCGCTTCCGGATGCGCCGTTTTGTGGGCGGTCTTATTTACGTGGCTCACCTTCGGCAGCGTCTTCTCCCCCGTCATCTTTGTTGTAGCGGTGTAGCGTGCAAGGACGGGAGTGGAAGAAGTGTCAAAAGATGGCGCTAACTGTTTTTAATGACATTCAGACTTTACTTCAATCAATAACGGAGCAGCATCTCCTCATCCGTTGGAAATGTGTCCCGTGAAGAACCGTCCGACCGGAACTCTCTAATAATTAAGGTTCCGGTTGTTATGTTCAAATAACAGACACAACAGCCTCGCTCAACTTCACAACAGCACTCTCCTTTATTTCAGTAACTTCCTCAAAAGGCCCAGCCCAACTACGGTGGCTTCAAGGTATCAAAAGGCACAACGTAAATAGCCTGAGTAAGACAGTAGAACACATTACCAATAGGCATTCAAGTATAAGAACAGTATTTAAGATTAACTTGAATGAACACAACATTTCCCCTCCTCTCTTAAAACTTCAAGTATGGAAGGTGGCCACAAAGTCCTGAAAACGCTCAGGGCGTGCACGGGCCCTAACAGGCCGAGGCTCAGGAGCAAGGGGGACCGGCAGTGGGGCCGGTGCTGGAGCAGGGCACTGCGCGACCGGCACAGCCTGGGCGAGGGGTGCTGCCACTGGATCGGGCACCGGATGGCGTGGCCCCAATGCGGGAATGTTCGGTGCCACCCCTGTGACGTGAGGCTGGTGAGGAGGGGCAGGTACCTTGCGCAGGCAGCTAGCGTGCCAACGGGATCCATCGGTTAACTGAAATGAAGCTGGGCCCAGCTGGCGGCTGACCTGGTATGGAGCAGACCAGAATGTTGACAGTTTGTTGGCGCGGTGGGGCCGGCGCGCTCTGACCCAGTCCGACACTCTGACAGCTGGCCATTTAGCCCTGTGCTTCTGATCGAACCTTTGCTTCATGGAAGTTTGTTGTCCCTTGACGCGAGACTTGACTGCTGCTGAGCATGGTCGCGGGCTCGCGGCCATCGGTGGGCGGAGTCTCGACAGGGGAAGCACAAACTCTCGACCCACCATGAGGCTGGCAGGAGAGACCCCTGTTGTAGAGTGGACAGTCGCCCTGTAGTGGAGGAGGGTCTGATTCAGTGCAGCCTCCAGCGAGTATCCCTCGGACATGTGAGCACGCAGTCCATTCTTCAGTGATTGGTTGTACCTTTCCACCCCCCCGTTTGCCTGGGGGTGGTAGACGGAGGTTCTGATGTGAGTAACACCCTTGCTGGCAAGGTAGGCGGTGAACTCCGAGGACAGGAACTGAGGACCGTTGTCCGTGGTGATGGCTCGGGGTAAACCCCAACGGGAAAACAGGCGGTCCAGGAAGGCGACGACGGCAGCAGAGGTGACCGTTCCCATGGGAGCCACCTCAGGCCACTTGGAATGCAGGTCGTAGACCACCACAAGAAACCTCTGGTGGTGTGGCACATTATGCAGCTCACCACAGATATCAAGCTGGAGATGGTCCCACGGTTTAGTTGGCCAGTCCAGGGGCTGGAGTGGAGGCGAAGCGGGTGGCCCAGTCTTCCCACTGGTGAGGCACGCTGCACAGGAGCGGATGAGTCCCTCCAGGTCTCGATCGATGGCGGGCCACCACACTGTGTCACGGCACCTTTGCTTGGCTTTGACTATGCCAAGGTGACCCTGGTGTGCCATCTGTAAGACACACCCTCTGAGGGCTACTGGGATAACAGCGCAGTGTCCCCGGGCGATGCAGGCCTCACCCCAGCATGACAGTTCGTTCTTCACACGGGAATACGGCTCTAGCTCAGGTGGGACACGGGAAGGCCAACCGTGTCTGATGTAGTCACGCAGCATGGTGAAGACAGGCTCGGCTGCTGAGGCCGTCTCCAAATCACGAAGGGAGACAGTGTCCTTCAATGGTGAGTGGACCAGGTGGACCACGTCTTCTTCGTCCTCCGGGGAGACAGCGGGGCCCTGGGTGGTGGCAGGACGGGACAGGTAGTCTGCCACCACGTTATTCCTGCCAGGGGTGAATTGTAGCTGAAAGTCATACTGCTGCAGACGGTCTGACCATCTGTGAAGACGGAGGGGCCTGTGCCCCACACCAGAGGTAGACATCAGGGTCGTCAGGGCCTGGTGGTCCGTCCGTAAAGTAAAGGACCTTCCGTATAAGTAGAGATGCCAACGCTCACATGCCCATATACAGGCGAGTGCCTCCCGTTCGCCCACTGAATATTTCTGCTCAGTGGGGCTGAGCGCCCGAGAGGCAAACGCTACCGGTCTCTCTACGCCATCATGGATCTGTGACAGAACGGCACCTAGAGCCACTGCGGAAGCATCACAGGTCACGAATGTGGGGCTGTCCAGTTGGAAGTGCGCCAGGATCGGAGACGTGGTGAGGAGCCGCTTCAACTCGTCGAAACCAACCTGGCACTTGGGAGTCCAAGACCATGGTGTCTCCTGCCTGAGCAGCATCCTGAGCGGGGCCGTAATGGAGGAGTACTGAGGCAGGAACCGCATGTAGTAGGCTGTCATCCCCAAAAATGATGCCACCTGGGAGGCCGTCGCAGGAGTGGGGACGTCGATGATGGCATCCACGTTCGACTGGAGAGGCGAGATGCCGTCGGCGGAGACACGGAACCCAACAAAGTCTATGGCGGGTGCAGCGAAAACACACTTCTCTGTGTTCAGCGTGGCATGGTGGCGCTTGAGTGCGGTGAAAACCTGTTCCAGGCGGGCATCGTGTGTGGCAGCATCTGGCCCATGCACCACAATATCATCCAGATACGCCACAGTCCCAGTGCAGCTAGCGAGGATTGTGGACATGATTTTCTGGAAACAACTCGGCGCTGAATTGAGCCCAAAAGGCATCCTCGTGTAGCGGTACAGGCCAGTGTGGGTGATAAACGCTGTCAAGTCCCTACTCTCCTTATGTAAAGGGACTTGTAAATAGCCCTGGCGCAAGTCCAATTTACTGAAAACTCGGGAGCCGTGGAAGTGTGTAGTGAGTTCCTCCGTCGTAGGAAGAGGATATTTGTCAGGCACCACTGCCTTGTTCACTTGGCGGAGGTCGACGCAGACTCTCAGTCCGCCCGACTTCTTCTTGGCGATGACAATGTTGGACACCCATGGGGAAGCGTCGATGGGCTCTATGATTCCACCAGCCTGGAGGCGTTGAAGCTCCTGCGTAACGCCGTCCCGCAAAGCCAGGGGAACACGGCGAAGGGGCTGGACCACGGGAGGCACGCTGTGGTCCAGGAGTGGCTTGTGTGTAAATGAGCTGAGGCAGCCCAGGCCGTTAAACAGCTCCGACTGGTCGTGTTGCCTCGGAGACGCTACGTGTAGAATCCGCATACCGCTGTTGTCCTGCAGGGTAAAACCCAGGCTAGTGAAGAGGTCGAGGCCCATGATGTTCTCGCCGCGGCGCGTGATGTGGAACGGGAAACGGTCCACAGCTGTAGAGGTGTAGCGAACCGGGAGGTAGAGAAGGCCGACGACATCGATTTTGCTGCGGCCGTAGCCACAGAGGGCAGTGGACGGGGGTTGTAGCTGTCTGTTCGGGAAGAGCAGGTTGCAGGTGTCGACATTCAGTAGTGACACTTTGGCCCCAGTGTCGAGGAGGAGAGGGACACAGCAGTCATCCAGGTAAACAGGGCACCTCGAGAAAGTCGCTGAGTGGGGGCCTACAGTGCGCACAGGCACCGCCGGGTCATGTGACTGTGCATCAGGGTAATCGGCCGGAGCGGACCGGCACCACCTGGCAAAGTGGTTAGGCTTCTGACAACGGCGACAAGTTTGGCCCCTAGCAGGGCAGTCCTGGGCCCTTGTTGCATGGCGGTTGGAGCCACAATTCCCACACCGTCTCTGTTGACGTGTTGGCTGGGGACGCGCTACCTGTATAGCAGCATCAGGGTCTGAGGTTGATAGCTGTTGCACTGACTGTTCAATAACAGGGGTAGGCCTATGAGGCTTATTTTCCGCAATTTTGGCCGCACATTCAGTAGCCGATTCCACTTGTATTGCGATTATTAGTGCGTCATCAAGTGTCAAAGTTGCATCCTTGAGTAACAACTCCTCCTGCACTCTGGGATTAGACGTTTTCTCAATGAGCTGGTCTCGAATGAGTTCATCAGTGAGGTTGCCGAAATTACAGTTCTGTGATAGGGCTCTTAAATCTGCTACATACTGCCTGGCAGACTCACCCGGGCGCTGACATCTTCGTCTGAACTCCAACCGGCGGAGTAGGATATTCTGTGATTTTACAAAATGTCCGCTCAAAGCTGTTATGACTGCATCATAAGTGTCCAGCGTACCGCTGAGAGAATTGAAAATTCTGTTCCCCTCCGCTCCAAGCAGGTGTAGGAGAATGGCGCGCTTCCTCGCGCTAGTGGCATTGTCCAAACCTGTGGCCAAAAGATACGTCTCAAAAGACGATTTCCACTGATTCCAGGGAATGACAGGATCGCCCGGGAGGGGTAGAAACGGGTCCGGAGGTGGCAGGGAGAATATAGGTGTGTCAGCCATCCTCGTTCGCCAAATGTTATGTTCAAATAACAGACACAACAGCCTCGCTCAACTTCACAACAGCACTCTCCTTTATTTCAGTAACTTCCTCAAAAGGCCCAGCCCAACTACGGTGGCTTCAAGGTATCAAAAGGCACAACGTAAATAGCCTGAGTAAGACAGTAGAACACATTACCAATAGGCATTCAAGTATAAGAACAGTATTTAAGATTAACTTGAATGAACACAACACCGGTAGTTTTTAGCACTTCCATAGCGAGATATAAGTTAGAACTAGAGATGTCCGATAATATCGGACTGCCGATATTATCGGCCGATAAATGCTTTAAAATGTAATATCGGAAATTATTCGGTATCGGTTTCAAAAAGTAAAATGTATGGCGTTTTAAAACGCCGCTGTACGGAGTGGTACACGGCTGTAGGCAGAAGTACTGAGCGGTTGTGTCTCCCAGTCATACTTGCCAACCCTACCGATTCTCCCGGGAGACTCCCGAATTTCAGTGCCCCTCCCGAAAATCTCCCGGGGCAACCATTCTCCCGAATTTCTCCCGATTTCCGCCCAGACAACAATATCGGGGGCGTGCCTTAAAGGCACTGCATTTGTGTGCCGGCCCAATCACATAATATGTACGGCTTTTCACACACACAAGTGAATGCAAGGCATACTTGGTCAACAGCCATACAGGTCACACTGAGGGTGTCCGTATAAACAACTTTAACACTGTTACAAATATGCGCCACACTGTGAACCCACACCAAACAAGAATGACAAACACATTTCGGGAGAACATCCGCACCGTTACACAACATAAACACAACAGAACAAATACCCAGAACCCCTTGCAGCACTAACTATTCCGGGACGCTACAATATACACCCCCCGCTACCCCCTATCCCCCCCCCCCCCCAAATCAAACACGCCCCCCCACCCCCACCCCACCTCAACCTCCTCATGCTCTCTCAGGGAGAGCATGTCCCAAATTCAATGACATCAACAAAGCTCACCTTTGTGCATTCACGCACAGCATAAAAAGTTTGGTGGACAAAATGAGACAAGGAAGGAGTGGCATAAAACACGTCTTTCTGTGGCAGCGTCGGAGAAAGTTGTACGTGTAAACAAACTACGATGAGTTCAAGGGTCGCTGAAACTAGTGGGACAAAACGGTGCTCGCCAAATACTCATCAGTGAAGCATGTTTCATATTAAAAAAATTCTAACAATTAGGAAGGTTTGTGTCATGTTTTTTCTCCAATAGAAAATATATTCACAAATCTCTTAAAGAGGTCCAGCGCTATTAAAGATGCATAAAAAAAATCGATATATAATTGAATTGTAGCCCCTGAATCGTGAAATCATGAGTTGCCAAAAGCAACAAATCAATCGGAACATAAGGTTTAAGGCGAAACACCTTCAACAAAGAAGAGTTTGGTTGCTTAAGTCAGTGTTTTTCAACCACTGTGCCGTGAGATATTGTTTGGTGTGCCATGGGAGATTATGTCATTTCACCTAATTGGGTTAAAAATGTGCCGTTGTTAAAGGCCTACTGAAATCCTCTACTACCGACCACGCAGTCTGATAGTTTATATATCAATGATGAAATCTTAACATTATAACACATGCCAATACGGCCGGGTTAACTTATAAAGTGACATTTCAAATTTGCCGCTAAACTTCCGGTTCGAAACGCCTCTGAGGATGACGCATGCGCGTGACGTAGCCCGGGGAACACGGGTATGCCTTCCACATTGAAGCCAATACGAAAAAGCTCTGTTTTCATTTCATAATTCCACAGTATTCTGGACATCTGTGTTCGTGAATCTGTTGCAATCATGTTCATTGCATTATGGAGAAAGAAGCTGAGCAAGCAAAGAAGAAAGTTGTCGGTGCGAAATGGACGTATTTTTCGAACGAAGTCAGCAACAACAGTACACAGCCAGCGCTTCTTTGTTTACATTCCCGAAAGATGCAGTCAAGATGGAAGAACTCGGATAACAGAGACTCTAACCAGGAGGACTTTTGACTTCGATACACAGACGCCTGTAGAGAACTGGGACAACACAGACTCTTACCAGGATTACTTTGATTTGGATGACAAAGACGCAGACGTGCTACTGTGAGTATGCAGCTTTGGCTTCTAAACATTTGATCGCTTGACCGTATGTGCGCAACTTTTTTTTGCGTATGTACGTAACTTTTTAAAAATATATAAGCTTTATGAACCTTGGGTTAGGTGAACGGTCTTTTGGGCTGAGTGATTATGTGTGTTGATCAGGTGTTTGAATTGTATTGGCATGTTCTATGGAGCTAGGAGCTAGCATAGGAGCTAGGAGTTAGCATAACAAAGACGTAGGTGTTTTTATGCAGGATTAATTTGTGTCATATTAAATATAAGCCTGGTTGTGTTGTGGCTAATAGAGTAAATATATGTCTTGTGTTTATTTACTGTTTTAGTCATTCCCAGCTGAATACCAGGTACCGTGAGTATGCAGCCTTGGCTGCTAA
>NC_084741.1:19380895-19460895 GCF_033978785.1 Entelurus aequoreus | reverse complement strand
AAAGATTTGTGGATGAGGAACGTGAGAGTGAAGGACTAGCGTGCAGTGCAGGACGTATCTTTTTTCGCTCTGACCGTAACTTAGGTACAAGCTGGCTCATTGGATTCCACACTTTCTCCTTTTTCTATTGTGGATCACGGATTTGTATTTTAAACCACCTCGGATACTATATCCTCTTGAAAATGAGAGTCGAGAACGCGAAATGGACATTCACAGTGACTTTTATCTCCACGACAATACATCGGCGAAGCTCTTTGGCTACTGAGCTAACGTGATAGCATCGGGCTCAAATGCAGATAGAAACAAAATAAATAAACCCCTGACTGGAAGGATAGACAGAAGATCAACAATACTATTAAACCATGGACATGTAACTACACGGTTAATAATTTCCAGCTTGGCGAAGCTTAACAATGCTGTTGCTAATGACGCCATTGAAGCTAACTTAGCAACGGGACCTCACAGAGCGATGCTAAAAACATTAGCTATCCACCTACGCCAGCCAGCCCTCATCTGCTCATCAACACCCGTGCTCACCTGCGTTCCAGCGATCGACGGAAGGACGAAGGACTTCACCCGATCATCCGTGCGGTTGCCGGCTAGCGTCGGCTAGCGCGTCTGCTATCCAAGTCAAATTCCTCCTGGTTGTGTTGCTGCAGCCAGCCGCTAATACACCGATCCCACCTACAACTTTCTTCTTTGCAGTCTTCATTGTTCATTAAACAAATTGCAAAAGATTCACCAACACAGATGTCCAGAATACTGTGGAATTTTGAGATGAAAACAGAGCTTTTTGTATTGGATTCAATGGCGCCCGAATACTTCCGTTTCAACGATTGACGTCACACGCATACGTCATCACACATAGACGTTTTCAACCGGAAGTTTCGCGGGAAATTTAAAATTGCACTTTATAAGTTAACCGGCCGTATTGGCATGTGTTGCAATGTTAAGATTTCATCATTGATATATAAACTATCAGACTGCGTGTTAGGTAGTAGTGGCTTTCAGTAGGCCTTTAAGTCAACTTTTTTCCTGAAAATGAAACAAACCTGACCCGGAAAAACGGCATAAAATCTGTAAGGGTCCGTTTATGCAAATTTGGTAACTAACCTGCCACGCGACAAACGCTGATAAATGCATCACGTCCCAAAGAACCACAACCAGCCAGCTGACCAGCATTAAGCAGCGGTACATATGGTCCTCGGTTCGAAGAGAAACAAATATACAGACACTAACGTGTTGAGTAGCCGCCCCACCGAGTCACTTTCATCTTAATTAGGGCACACTCTCTCAGTTTGTGTTGGCGACGCCGCTTCCTCAATGGTGACAAATGAGCGTAAAGTGATACCATCCAAAGCCCGCCATCACCGACGGCGACACCAGAACCTCCGCTTGTGGCTCATCCATATTCAAAGTGTCTAAATTGGAGATGGTGACATATGGTTGACACACACACACACACACACACACACACACACACATACGCGCGTACACACACACTCGCACAACTCTCAAAACGAGAGGTACCAATCTAGAATTGGATTTAACACTTCAATTCCCCACTGAACAACCAGGCTGACTCAATTACCATGCTGATGACGACACACACACACACACACACACACACACACACACACACGCACACACACACACTCCTACTAGTGTAATCCAATTTGATGATGATGATGATGATGATATGTGTGTTTGACCAAAAGTGTACACTGACTAGCGGTGTGGTTTGGTACATACCTCGTTATTAAGGTCACACTTTGGTTCATTTAGGACAGTGGTCCCCAACCACCGGTACCTGTCGGTGGATCGATTGGTACCGGGCCGCACAAGGAATTTATTTATTTATTTATTTTTTTTTATTTTTTTTTAATTAAATCAACATAAAAAACACAAGATACACTTACCATTAGTGCACCAACCCAAAAAAAACAGTTACTCAGTTGTAATACACATTTCAACCACCTGTGGCAGTAATGACAATATCAAACAAACGGAAGAAGTCTGTGTTGAAGAAACCTAAAAGTTTCTTAAGCGCAAAAAAATATGACTAAAGTGGTGAAGCTGTATTTTCATTTGCACTTAAATGGTATTCCTTAATCTTAATCAAACTTTACTTATATAGCACTTTTTCATGCACGGGCAAGTGGCAAACACAAAGTGCTGTACAAAACAAAACAAAATAACAAAAAATAATAATAGAAGAGTAGAAAACATACAGCACTATTGACAATAACAAAGCAAAAACATTTGAGGAAAAAAGTCCACCTTTGAGACGTCCACACTGGAAAATAACTGAAAATAAGGCTGTTTTAAAAAATATAGTACAAAACATGTGATAAAATGTAATATGTACAAACTTAAATACAAATTATGTAAATATTACATTAATAAATTAATAAAACATAACATTGAGAGAACATGTGTTCATTTTTGTTACAGTTAGGACACAAAATTCTAACCTTAAAACTACTTTGCCAGTGAAAAAAGTATTGAATAAAAAAATCAATATGGTATACAGCAGCGTTTTTTAACCATAGGGCCCCCTGAAGGGCCGCCGAAAAATATGTTTCTCAACTGTGTTCCGTATGGGCCGCGTAGGTACTCAGTTGTAATACACTTTTCCACCACTTGTGGCAGTAGTGACAATATCAAACAAACGGAAGAAGTCTGTGGCGAAGAAACCTAGAAGTTTCTTAAGCGCCAAAAAATATGACTAAAGTGGTGAAGCTGTATTTTCATTTGCACTTAAATGGTATTTCTTAATCTTAATCAAACTTTACTTATATAGCACTTTTTCATGCACGGGTAAGTGGCAAACACAAAGTGCTGTACAAAACAAAACAAAATAACAAAAAATAATAATAGAAGAGTAGAAAACACACAGCACTATTGACAATAACAAAGCAAAAACATTTGAGGAAAAAAGTCCACCTTTGAGATGTCCACACTGGAGAATAACTGAAATTAAGGCTGTTTAAAAAAATATAGTATAAAACATGTGATAAAATATATGTAAAAAATGTAATACAAATAATGTAAATATGACATTAATAAGTTAATAAAACATAACATTGGGAGAAAGTGTGTTCATTTTTGGTACAGTTAGGATACAAAATTCTAACCTTAAAACTGTTTCGTCAGTGAAAAAAAGTAATGAATAAAAACTCAATATGGTACACAGCAGCGTTTCTTAACTATAGGGCAGGGGCCCAATATTGCCCCCTAAAGGGCCGCCGAAAAATATCTGGTTCTCAGCTGTGGTACGTATGGGTTACTCAGTTGTAATACACTTTTCCACCACTTGTGGCAGTAATGACAATATCAAACAAACGGAAGAAGTCTGTGGCGAAGAAACCTAGAAGTTTCTTAAGCGCAAAAAAATATGACTAAAGTGGTGAAGCTGTATTTTCATTTGCACTTAAATGGTATTCCTTAATCTTAATCAAACTTTACTTATATAGCACTTCTTCATGCACGGGCAAGTGGCAAACACAAAGTGCTGTACAAAACAAAACAAAACAAAATAGCAAAAAAATAATAATAGAAGAGTAGAAAACACACAGCCCTATTGACAATAAGAAAGCAAAAACAAAACATGGCATGGCACTGAGGATTTGAGGAAAAAAGTCCACCTTTGAGATGTCCACACTGGAGAATAACTGAAATTAAAACTGTTTAAAAAATATAGTATAAAACATGTGATAAAATATATGTAAAAATGTAATTACAAATAATGTAAATATTACATTAATAAATTAATAAAACATAACATTGAGGGAACGTGTGTTCATTTTTGGTACAGTTAGGACACAAAATTCAAACCTTAAAACTATTTCGCCAGTGAAAAAAAGTATTGAATAAAAAAATCAATATGGTATACAGCGGCGTTTTTTAACCATAGGGCCCCCTAAAGGGCCACCGAAAAATATGTTTCTCAGCTGTGGTCCGTATGGGCTGTGGCGGTACTCAGTTGTAATACACTTTTCCACCACTTGTGGCAGTAATGACAATATCAAACAAACGGAAGAAGTCTGTGGCGAAGAACCCTAGAAGTTTCTTAAGCGCAAAAAAAAATGACTAAAGTGGTGAAACTGTATTTTCATTTGCACTTAAATGGTATTTCTTAATCTTAATCAAACTTTACTTATATAGCACTTTTTCATGCACGGGCAAGTGGCAAACACAAAGTGCTGTACAAAACAAAACAAAATAACAAAACATAATAATAGAAGATTAGAAAACACACAGCACTATTGACAATAACAAAGCAAAAACATTTGAGGAAAAAAGTCCACCTTTGAGATGTCCACACTGGAGAATAACTGAAATTAAGGCTGTTTAAAAATATATAGTATAAAACATGTGATAAAATATATGTAAAAAATGTAATACAAATAATGTAAATATGACATTAATAAGTTAATAAAACATAACATTGGGAGAAAGTGTGTTCATTTTTGGTACAGTTAGGACACAAAATTCTAACCTTAAAACTGTTTCGTCAGTGAAAAAAAGTAATGAATAAAAACTCAATATGGTACACAGCAGCGTTTCTTAACCATAGGGCAGGGGCCCAATATTGCCCCCTAAAGGGCCGCCGAAAAATATCTGGTTCTCAGCTGTGGTCCGTATGGGTTACTCAGTTGCAATACACTTTTCCACCACTTGTGGCAGTAATGACAATATCAAACAAACGGAAGAAGTCTGTGGCGAAGAAACCTAGAAGTTTCTTAAGCGCAAAAAAATATGACTAAAGTGGTGAAGCTGTATTTTCATTTGCACTTAAATGGTATTTCTTAATCTTAATCAAACTTTACTTATATAGCACTTTTTCATGCACGGGCAAGTGGCAAACACAAAGTGCTGTACAAAACAAAACAGCAAAAAAATAATAATAGAAGAGTAGAAAACACTCAGCGCAATTGACAATAAGAAAGCAAAAACAAAACATGGCATGGCACTGAGGAAAAAAGTCCACCTTTGAGATGTCTACACTGGAGAATAACTGAAATTAAAACTGTTTAAAAAATATAGTATAAAACATGTGATAAAATATATGTAAAAATGTAAATAAAAATAATGTAAATATTACATTAATAAATTAATAAAACATAACATTGAGAGAACATGTGTTCATTTTTGGTACAGTTAGGACACAAAAGTCTAACCTTAAAACTACTATTCCAGTGAAAAAAGTATTGAATAAAAAAATCAATATGGTATACAGCAGCGTTTTTTAACCATAGGGCCCCCTGAAGGGCCGCCGAAAAATATGTTTCTCAACTGTGGTCCGTATGGGCCGCGGCGGTACTCAGTTGTAATACACATTTCCACCACTTGTGGCAGTAATGACAATATCAAACAAACGGAAGAAGTCTGTGGCGAAGAAACCTAGAAGTTTCTTTAGCGCCAAAAAATATGACTAAAGTGGTGAAGCTGTATTTTCATTTGCACTCAGATGTTATTCCTTAATCTTAATCAAACTTTACTTATATAGCACTTTTTCATGCACGGGCAAGTGGTAAACACAAAGCGCTGTACAAAACAAAATAACAGAAAATAATAATAGAAGAGTAGAAAACACACAGCACTATTGACAATAACAAAGCAAAAACATTTGAGGAAAAAAGTCCACCTTTGAGATGTCCACACAAGAGAATATCTGAAATTGAGGCTGTTTAAAAAAATATAATATAAAACATGTGATAAAGTATATGTAAAAAATGTAATACAAATAATGTAAATATTACATTAATAAGTTAATAAAACATAACATTGAGAGAACGTGTGTTCATTTTTGGTACAGGACACAAAATTCTAACCTTAAAACTATTTCGCCAGTGAAAAAAAGTATTGAATAAAAACTCAATATGATACACAGCAGCGTTTTGTAACCATAGGGCCGGGGCCCAATGTTGCCCCGTAAAGGGCCGCCAAAAAATATCTGTTTCTCAGCTGTGGTCCCTATGGTCCGCGGCGGTACTCAGTTGTAAAACACTTTTCCACCACTTGTGGCAGTAATGGCAATATCAAACAAACGGAAGAAGTCTGTGGCGAAGAAACCTAAAAGTTTCTTAAGTGCAAAAAAATATGACTAAAGTGGTGAAGCTGTATTTTCATTTGCACTTAAATGGTATTCCTTAATCTTAATCAAACTGTATTTATATAGCACTTTTTCATGCACTGGCAAGTGGCAAACACAAAGTGCTGTACAAAACAAAACAAAATAACAAAAAATAATAATAGAAGAGTAGAAAACATACAGCACTATTGACAATAACAAAGCAAAAACATTTGAGGAAAAAAGTCCACTTTTGAGATGTCCACACTGGAGAATAACTGAAATTAAGGCTGTTTAAAAAAATATAGTATAAAACATGTGATAAAATGTAATATGTACAAACTTAAATAAAAATTATGTAAATATTACATTAATAAATTAATAAAACATAACATTGAGAGAACATGTGTTCATTTTTGGTACAGTTAGGACACAAAATTCTAACCTTAAAACTACTTTGCCAGTGAAAAAAGTATTGAATAAAAAAATCAATATGGTATACAGCAGCGTTTCTTAACCATAGGGCCCCCTGAAGGGCTGCCGAAAAATATGTTTCTCAACTGTGGTCCATATGGGCCGCGTAGGTACTCAGTTGTAATACACTTTTCCACCACTTGTGGCAGTAATGACAATATCAAACAAACGGAAGAAGTCAATCAATCAATCAATCAATGTTTATTTATATAGCCCTAAATCACAAGTGTCTCAAAGGGCTGTACAAGCCACAACGAGTCTGTGGCGAAGAAACCTAGAAGTTTCTTAAGCGCAAAAAAATATGACTAAAGTGGTGAAGCTGTATTTTCATTTGCACTTAAATGGTATTTCTTAATCTTAATCAAACTTTACTTATATAGCACTTCTTCATGTACGGGCAAGTGGCAAACACAAAGTGCTGTACAAAACAAAACAAAACAAAATAGCAAAAAAATAATAATAGAAGAGTAGAAAACACACAGCCCTATTGACAATAAGAAAGCAAAAACAAAACATGGCATGGCACTGAGGATTTGAGGAAAAAAGTCCACCTTTGAGATGTCCACACTGGAGAATAACTGAAATTAAAACTGTTTAAAAAATATAGTATTAAACATGTGATAAAATATATGTAAAAATGTAAATACAAATAATGTAAATATTACGTTAATAAATTAATAAAACATAACATTTAGGGAACGTGTGTTCATTTTTGGTACAGTTAGGACACAAAATTCAAACCTTAAAACTATTTCGCCAGTGAAAAAAAGTATTGAATAAAAAATCAATATGGTATACAGCAGCGTTTCTTAACCATAGGGCCCCCTAAAGGGCCACCGAAAAATATGTTTCTCAGCTGTGGTCCGTATGGGCTGTGGCGGTACTCAGTTGTAATACACTTTTCCACCACTTGTGGCAGTAATGACAATATCAAACAAACAGAAGAAGTCTGTGGCGAAGAAACCTAGAAGTTTCTTAAGCGCAAAAAAATATGACTAAAGTGGTGAAACTGTATTTTCATTTGCACTTAAATGGTATTTCTTAATCTTAATCAAACTTTACTTATATAGCACTTTTTCATGCACGGGCAAGTGGCAAACACAAAGTGCTGTACAAAAAAAAAAAAAAATAGCAAAAAAATAATAATAGAAGAGTAGAAAACCCACAGCACTATTGACAATAAGAAAGCAAAAACAAAACATGGCATGGCACTGAGGATTTGAGGAAAAAAGTCCACCTTTGAGATGTCCACACTGGAGAATAACTGAAATTAAAACTGTTTAAAAAATATAGTATAAAACGTGATAAAATATATGTAAAAATGTAAATACAAATAATGTAAATATTACATTAATAAATTAATAAAACATAACATTGAGGGAACGTGTGTTCATTTTTGGTACAGTTAGGAGACAAAATTCAAACCTTAAAACTATTTCGCCAGTGAAAAAAAGTATTGAATAAAAAATCAATATGGTATACAGCAGCATTTCTTAACCATAGGGCCCCCTAAAGGGCCACCGAAAAATATGTTTCTCAGCTGTGGTCCGTATGGGCTGTGGCGGTACTCAGTTGTAATACACTTTTCCACCACTTGTGGCAGTAATGACAATATCAAACAAACGGAAGAAGTCTGTGGCGAAGAAACCTAGAAGTTTCTTAAGCGCAAAAAAATATGACTAAAGTGGTGAAGCTGTATTTTCATTTGCACTTAAATGTTATTCTTTAATCTTAATCAAACTTTACTTATATAGCACTTTTTCATGCACTGGGCAAAGTGGCAAACAAAGTGCTGCACAAAACAAAATAACAGAAAATAATAATAGAAGAGCAGAAAACACACAGCACTATTGACAACAACAAAGCAAAAACATTTGAGGAAAAAAGTCCACCTTTGAGATGTCCACACTGGAGAATAACTACATTTAAGGCTGTTTTAAAAAATACAGTATAAAACATGTGATAAAATATATGTACAAATTTTACAAATAATGTAAATATTACATTGATAAAACAATAAAACATAACATTGAGAGAATGTTAGTTTATGTACTAGTGATTAAGACAGAAAACAACGCAGTAAAATAATTTTTAAAAAACAGATTATTAAAAAGCCTGGATAAAAAGGTGCATCTTTAAACTTTTTATTTTAACGCTCTCTGCCGTCCTGAGACTCTCTGGCAGGCTGTTCCACAGGTGGGGGCCATAGTGGCTAAATGCTGCCTCACTGTGGCTCTTTCTTCTGGTATTTGGTAAAGATAAAAGAGGGCCTCAGGATCCGAGAAGTTTTAACGCGGCAAAAGCAGGTCAAATAAATAAGAAGGCGCACGGCCATTAGGACATTACAAAAAATAATAATTATAATAATAATAGAACTTTAAAAATAAGGCCCGTAAGCAGACAGTGGGCCAATGCAGTGACTTTAAAACTGGTGTAATGTGCAGTGTGACAGTTTAGTTAAGAAACATATTCATTATCAATTTAGTTTATTTGTTTCAGCACGACATAATAAAAATGTGTAAATGTGTTTTTAATCAGTTACAAAACCCAAAACCAGGGAAGTTGGCACGTTGTGTAATTTGTAAATAAAAACAGAATACAATGATTTGAAAATCCTTTTCAACTTATATTCAATTGAATAGACTGCAAAGACAAGATATTTAATGTTCAAACTGAGATACTTAATATTTTTTTGCAAATAATCATTAACTTAGAATTTAATGGCAGCAACACATTGCAAACAAGTTATCACAGGGGCATTTTTACCACTGTGTTACATGGCCTTTCCTTTTAACAACACTCAGTAAACATTTGGGAACTGAAGAGACACATTTTTTAAGCTTTTCAGGTGGAATTCTTTCCCATTCTTGCTTGATGTACAGCTTAAGTTGTTCAACAGTCCGGGGTCTTCTTTGTCATATATTACACCACACATTTTCAATGGGAGACAGGTCTGGACTACAGGCAGGCCAGTCTAGTACCTGCACTCTTTTACTATGAAGGCATGCTGTTGTAACACGTGGCTTGGTATTGTCTTGCTGAAATAAGCAGGGGCGTCTATGATAACGTTGCTTGGATAGCAACATATGTTGCTCCAAAACCTGTATGTACCTTTCAGCATTAATGGTGCCTTCACAGATGTGTAAGTTACCCATGCTTTGGGCACTAATACACCCCCATACCATCACACATGCTGGCTTTTCAACTTTGCGCCTAGAACCATCCGGATGGTTATTTTCCTCTTTGGTCCGGAGGACACCACCTCCACAGTTTCCAAAAACTATTTAAAATGTGGACTCGTCAGACCACAGAACACTTTTCCACTTTGCATCAGTCCATCTTAGATGAGCTCAGGCCCAGCAAAGCCGGCGGCGTTTCTGGGTGTTGTTGATAAATGGCTTTGGCTTTGCATAGTAGAGTTTGAACTTGCACTTACAGATGTAGCGACCAACTTTAGTTACTGACAGTGGTTTTCTGAAGTGTTCCTGAGCCCACGCGGTGATATCCTTTACACACTGATGTCGCTTTTTGATGCAGTACCGCCTGAGGGATCAAAGGTCACGGACTTAGCTGCTTACGTGCAGTGATTTCTCCAGATTCTCTGAACCTTTTGATGATATTACAGACCTTAGATGTTGAAATCCCTAAATTCCTTGCAATAGCTCGTTAAGAAATGTTTTTAAACACTTCGACAATTTGCTCACATATTTGTTGACAAAGTGGTGACCCTCGCCCCGTCCTTGTTTGTGAATGACTGAGCATTTCATGGAAGCTGCTTTTATACCCAATCATGGCACCCACCTGTTCACCTGCGGGATGTTCCAAACAAGTGTTTGATGAACATTCCTCAACTTTCTCAGTCTTTTTTGCCACTCGTGCCAGCTTTTTTTACAACATGTCGCAGGCATCAATTTCCAAATGAGCTAATATCTTGTCTTTGCAGTCTATTCAATTGAATATAAGTTGAAAAGGATTCGCAAATCATTGTATTCTGCTTTTATTTACCATTTACACAACGTGCCAACTTCACTGGTTTTGGGGTTGGTATTCATGAGTCCTTGCTTATGCAATTGTATTTGCTTCGTACTTATATTTTCTAATCAGCCTGACCTAAGCCTCAGGTTTATTTGTTGAATAAATACTAGTCATTGTGTTTGTCGGTGAATAACATCTAGACTACACAATACAGCGTGCAAGAGCAAGTGTGCACACCTGATAAAAAGATACCAACAGTATATTTTACACCTTTGTATCTTCATCACCGTCCTCCGGAACCGAATGCCAAAGCAGCAGGAGACTTGCAGACCGCTATAATAATGCGCTCGCCCGCTGTGCTGACCAGCCCGTCTTGGTTCTCGGGGACTTTAACTCCTGCAATTTGCCTGATTAGTCGCCTACCCTATAGCAATATGTCGACTGTCCCACGCGTCTTAATCGGACACTTGACTGTTGCTATGGCAACATCCACTAGGCCCATTAAGCGGTGCGCAGACAGCCCCCTGGAAAATCTGACCATAATATAACTCATCGTGTCCCCAAAAACAAGCCTGTGTGCGTTAATAGATAAGCATTATTTTTGATGATCAAATCTCATTTTTAATTGCAGTATTTAAAAAAGAATGATCATAACAACTACAGTCCAGTTATGTCTTGTTTTATCATCACAGTCCCATGCAGTTATGACATTAAGTTGCAATTACAGTTGCAAGTCCGAGACCAGGCACGTGCACACATAGGGCCCTATGGGTGCTTGAGCCCCTGCCCTTTTTTGCCTCGTCTTAAAAAGTCCCCTCTGCCTGTGTGTGTGTTTTTTTTCTTTTTTTTCTTTAAACAACATTAATAAATTCCTGTCGGGGATGTAAAAAAAAAAAAAAAAAAAAAAAACTCCACGTTTTCTTGTGATACGGGGTTGTTTAGTTTAGTTTAGTTTAGTTTAGTTTATTAAGGATCCCCATTAGTCTACACCGCAGTGGAGACTATTCTTCCTGGGGTCCAGGCAAAAACATCACACAATCACAAAACAAAAGATTAAAATGCAGTACAACATGATCAAATAATAAAATGTTGTAATACAAAAATAGCAACAACAAAGAACCAAAAAAATAATAATAACTTCGAGTTTACATAATATTGTTCATAACAAAGATAAAAAGAGCAATATAAAAATAGATGTATATATATTTTTGCAAAAAAAAATAAAACAAAGAACCAATGGCCTAAAATATATACATTAGTGTACCAAAGACAAACAATAAGTGACGAAAAAAGTTCCCTCCACCATTTTCTACTGCTTGTCCCATAATCAATAAAATAGTCAATAAAAACAGTCATGACATTAGGTACAATCTAGAATAATCTCTTTCCGCAATACTTCTCCTCTTAGTCTATTCTTAAAACCCACTCTGCTGGTGATTGATACCAAATATTGTGGAAGTCGATTCCAGTAAGTGATTGCCCTATACATTACAGTCTTTTTCAAAACATCACTTTTGGGTTTAAGACGGGTGAAAGCACCTCTTAGGGCTAACCTGGTACCATAGTTGTGACTTTCACTAGCAAGCAACAGCTGAGAATACAGATATGAAGGTTTATGGTATGTATAGATTGTTTTTAAAAATAGAATCAAACTACATGCTAGTCTTTCACCAACTCTCATCCATGACAATTCATTATGCATGATCTCAACGCCGGTCCTAAATGAGCAATGGAGAGCTAGTCTGGCAGCTCTGTTTTGGGTAAGCTGGATTTTATTGAGTTCTTGTTTAGATGCATTGGACCAAATTGCTGGGCAGTAGTCAATATGTGACAATACAAGGGATTGTATAACTTTTTGAGCCTGCCGCTTCCGCCAGAGAGAGAGAGAGAGAGGGCGGGTAAGTGAGTAAGTGAGAGGAGAGAGAGCCAACTGCGCCCCTGAGCCGGAGACGTGACAGTGGAGCAACTTGAACCTTTGAGTTATGTTATGGTCTAGTCGCCGTCCACTTATTCAGCATCTAATATGGGTAATATTTCAGAAAAACGCTGTATTATTCTATTATTCAATGTGTCAGCTTCTGTTTTTGCCGGACGTCGGAGCACGGCGCATCAATTGAGCACGGCACATCAATTCCGCACAGAGCAGAGCGGATCGTGCGGGACAGGAAGTAGTGTACAAAATAAAACACCGGGTTAATTTTCAAAATAAAATGCACTGTGTTTACGGCAGATCACATTTCTCTCACAGTAGAGGTTTGGATATAAAGTTTATTGTGACTTTGCTATTACTGTGTGGGTTAACAAAATAATAATAATAATAATGATAATAATAACAATAATAATAATAATAATGATAATATTAATTATTATTATTATTATTATTATTAATAATAATAATAATAATAATTTCAGCATTCTGGGGGTATAAGATGTAGGTTATCTGTTGGGAATATTACCATCTGTATTTAAACTTGATTCATGTTGATTATGCCTGCAGCACAATGCCAAAAAAAGAAAGGATACAGAAAAGGAAGGAGAAGGAGCGCCAGGAAGCAGCTAAGGGTAGCAGACCTCTTAATGCATGGCTAAAATTGATGATTTCACAGCATTTCATGGAAGCCCTGAATTTACATTGAGGAGCATATTTGGGTATGGGTGGCCTCCATCCTCACAGCCCTCTACTGGCCCATTGTCCATATTTTTGGCCCTGTATTGCGTTTCAGTTGTTTAGTCTGAGCATTAATTGAGAAAGACCATAAGTTACAACTTGATGGTGTTTTCATCAAGTTAAGGGAAGGACAGATTTTCACATTGAAGTCTTTTCCATTTGGATATTTATTTTTGTATTTTTTTCAAAGTTCATGTTGCACTGTTCAATGTTCAATATTAAAGTGCTTATCTTTAACAATAAATAGCCTAATAATAAACCAGTGTTTTGTTGCTTTTCATGTCTTCCAAGCCTATGATAATGTGAATTAACTCATTATGACAATAATTTGTTGACACAAAAGAAATGGCAATCACTTTTACCTACAAAGGACACACAGCTAAGTAGTTAGCTTCCTATTAGCAAATTTAATTTTACATTAATTTCCATATTGTGTAGAGGACCAAAATAAAAATGTCTGCCCTTTTCTGACTTTGAGCCCCTGCCCCTCTATAATCATGTGCACGTCCCTGTCCAAGACGTTAGCTGGCAGTAGTTTAGTATAGTTTATGGTGTGCTGGTCATTTCAGTTCTTGTTGTCTCAAGTTGCGCCCTACAAAGTGGTGATAGTAGACCCATAATAAATTCAGAAAAGAACCAAACTTCATTAACGTTTTTTATGACCAACAAGTATGTGCTCCAATCACAAAAACATGTATAATTGTAGAAATTATTGGAAACTGAAGACAGCCATGACATTATGTTCTTTACAAGTGTATGTAAACTTTTGATCGCGACTGTATAAATACTAGAGATGTCCGACAATGGCTTTTTTGCCGATATCCGATATTCCGATATTGTCCAACTCTTAATTACCGATTCCGATATCAACCGATACCGATATATACAGTCGTGGAATTAACACATTATTATGCCTAATTGTGTTGTGATGCCCCACTGGATGCATTAAACAATGTAACTTTACCATGAATTGATTAATGTGGACCCCGACTTAAAAAAGTTGAAAAACTTATTCGGGTGTTACCATTTAGTGGTCAATTGTACGGAATATGTACTGTACTGTGCCATCTACTAACACAAGTTTCAAACAATCAATTAAAAAAAAGGTTTTCCAAAATAAGAGAACGACTTCAACTCCAGTTATGGAAAAAAAAAAGTGCCATATTTATTATTAAAGTCACAAAGTGCATTATTTTTTTTAACATGCCTCAAAACAGCAGCTTGGAATTTTTGGACATGCTCTCCATGATATAATCCTATGGGGGGTGGGGTTTGGTGGTAGCGGGGGTGTATATTGTAGCGTCCCGGAAGAGTTAGTGCTGCAAGGGGTTCTGGGTATTTGTTCTGTTGTGTTTATGTTGTGTTACGGTGCGGATGTTCTCCCGAAATGTGTTTGTCATTCTTGTTTGGTGTGGGTTCACAGTGTGGCGCATATTTGTAACAGTGTTAAAGTTGTTTATACGGCTACCCTCAGTGTGACCTGTATGGCTGTTGATGAAGTATGCGTGACTAGGCCGGCACGCTGTTTGTACGGAGGAAAAGCGGACGTGACGACAGGTTGTAGAGGACGCTAAAGGCAGTGCCTTTAAGGCACACTCCTAATATTGTTGTCCGGGTGGAAATCGGGAAAAATTTGGGAGAATGGTTGCCACGGGAGATTTTCGGGTGGGGCACTGAAATTCGGGAGTCTCCCAGGAAAATCGGAAGGTTGAAACCGATACCGATAATTTCCGATATTACTTTTTAAAGCAGGGATGTCCAAAGTGCGGCCCGGGGGCCATTTGCGGCCCGCAGGTTAATTTTTAACGGCCCCACGGCCCATTTTAAAATACGATTAAAAAAATTTAAAACATAAAAGGTGAAATGTAACAAGAAAATCTTGCAATTTTTACTCTAATAACACAAAGCTGCCATGCAGGCTGTTTCTTTCTTTAAAAAATAATGAATGAAAATCAATGTTATTATGAATTATTGACCTATCCAAGGCTCCAATTACGTCACATTAAATATTGCACTTTGACATATTTTTTGGGAAAAATTTTGCATATTTTGTGTTTGCCATATAAAAAATTGAGCTGGTTTTTTTTGGGTTTTTTTTTAAAAAGGGCCTAAAATGAACAAACAAAAAAACAAAAATACAACTTATAATTGACAGATAGCTCTGAAGTTGATCTCGGGATTATTGTGTTAAAAGTAAACAGTAAAAAAAATGTATAATTTATTTTTTAACACTTTAATGAGTAGGACCCTTTTGGTTCCCCAATCATTTTTGTGTGATTTTTTTTTTAAGTGTCATCGCTCAAAAAATAATAATGAATTAAAATCAATGGTGTTATGAGTTATTGACCTTTTTAAGGCTCCAATTATTACTCAAATATTCCACTCAAAAATGTTATTGGGTGAAAATATTGCATATTTTGTGTTTTTTCCATAAAAAAACTGGGTTTTCTTTGACAAGAAGAGCATACGACTTAAATCTTTAAAAGCTTTATATTGACAGATAAACCTAATGTTGATCTATGGATTTAAAACTTGAATAATAATAAAAATAATAACACTGAATAATGACACATTTTTAATATGTTTTTTAACATAGTTTTCACAGGTAGCCTGAGTGGAGGCCTAAATGTATATTTTTTATACATATATTGTATTGGTTTTTAAAATAAAAAAATATCAAAATGGCCCCCGTTTGCTTTGATTTTCAGTGTGCGGCCCTCAGTGGAAAAAGTTTGGACACCCCTGTTTTAAAGCATTTATCGGCTGATATTATCGGACATGTCTAATAAATACACATTCATATATACACATAGACACACACACACACACGCTAGATATATGGTATATAAATATATTGCCGCATTCACATACCCCACAAGTTCTAAAATATCTAAAACCTAAAAGAGTTGGGATCTTTGGCTTTAATTTGCTTGCCTGTGCAAAAGTGTCTCAAACACGAACGCACTCTCACACGATCACCGAATGGCCGCACTTCAAATACGAATAAGTGACGGCCACCGCCAAATGCACTGCAAAAAGTCAATGTTCAAAAACAAGAAAAAAAAATACAAAAATGAGGGGTATTTTATTTGAACTAAGCAAAATCATCTGCCAATAGAACAAGAAAATTCGGGTTGTCAAGACTTTCCAAAACAAGTAAAATTAGCTAACCTCAATGAACCCCAAAATACCTTAAAATAAGTATATTCTCACTAATAATAAGTGCACTTTTCTTGGTAGAAAAAAAAAAAGAGACCTTTTTGCTCAATATGTTGAAAAATATTCTTAAATTAAGTAAATGTTAGTGCCATTATCTTGACATAATGATATGCGCTCGGCATTACATTTCTTGAAACCAGCAAACTTATACTAAAAACTCATTTATTGTTCTTAATGGAAAGGCAACAAGGCAACCGCTTGTTACTCTCGGGGTCTCCTAGCCACTCAGGCAAATCATATTGTCTAAAAATGCATTTTTCCATGGATAACATGACATCATCGCGCCAAGTGCGTGCACTTTCAGTCAATTAGTGCGCATATATACAGCCCGGCCCCCGGTCAAATTTTTTTTAATTGTAATTTTGAAGAATGTATCTGAATGTGCATGAACTATTTCTGTTCAAAATTGTTTGAAATGTCAAATGTTAAATTTTTAAATATTAACTGTCAGTTTACTGTACTGTGCCAACTGTACTACTATATGAGTACGTATTTTCTATTGTTTCATTGAAAATAAAACAGCAAAGTCCATTTGGCTGTCATCTGTTATAATTATGAGACATTTGTGTCAAAATCATGATTTTTTTTTTTTCATGCTTGAAATAAGAAATGATTACTTTAAAAAAGTAGTTTTATACTTGTGAGTGTTGATGACACAGCTTTGCAACAGTTGATATTCTAGTTTCAAGCATGTTTTACTCAATATAGGTCATCAAATCTCAGCAACAAGCTGTAATATCTTACTGAGATCATTTAGTGCAGGGGTGTCCAAACTTTTTCCACTGAGGGCCGCACACGGAAAAATTTAAGCATGCGGGGGCCATTTTGATATTTTTCATTTTCAAACCTTAACAAAATATATGGATTTTTTTTTTCTTTAACCTTTAGGGCTCCCGGGGACCATAAAGGGTCTCAGTCATTAAAATGTTAAAAATAAGTCAAATTATTATTATTTTTTATTTAACGCTTAAAGTAAATCTCTATATCAACTTCAGGTTGATATAAAGTAAAAAAAAATTTTAAAAAAAAGGTTTTATGCCTTTTCTGTCAAAGACAACTTTGTTTTTTATAGTAAAACTGAAATATGCAGTATTTAGTAATTAGAGCCCTAAAAGATCAATAATGCAGGACACCATTGATTTTAATTCTTTAATATGTTTTTGAGTAATCACAGTGAAAAGTTAAATAAAATCCTACTAAATATATTTGGGATCCAAAAGGTCCCCCACTCATACAGTGATACATTTTTATTAGGTTTTTTTTTACTTTTAACACTTAAATTACGAGATCATCTTCAGATATATCTGTCGATTTTACGTTTGAACTATTATTTTGTTTGTATTATGCTCTTTTGTCAAATAAAACTTTGATGTTTTTTTATGGCAACCACACAATATATGCAATATTTTTTCCACATTAAACATTTTAAAGTGGTATTTTTTAAGTAATTATTCATTATAACATAGATTTTTAGTCTTTTTTTTTTTTTTAGCAATGGCAAAAAAAAAGAAAAATAAACAAAGACAAAAGAAAAAAAACAGCCTGCATGGCAGCTTTGTGTCAACATTGCAACTTTTTTTTCGTTAGATTTCACCTCATTCCACTTTTTTTAAATGTTTTTTTTAATTTTTGCAATATTATCAATTTTTGCAGAATGTGTGGCGGGCCGGTAAACAATTAGCTGAGGGCCGCAAATGGCCCCCGGGCCGCACTTTGGACGCCCCTGGCTTAGTGAGAAGAATTATCTTACTAGACAAAAAATAAGCAAATATCACCCTTATTTGAAATATTTAATCTTACTTAGATTTCAGTTTTTGCAGTGTGGTTAGCATTGTTTCCGGCTAGTGTCACCCACAGGGAGAGGCTTGGTGCCCCAGCACATCCAAGGTGATCCAAAGCCTCAATTAAAATATCATGAAATGATTGCACTCACCGGAGATGTCTTCTGGAGTGGTGCCTCGCACACATTTACTGATCTCACTTTAGAAGACGTCAATGAACTGTCATCCTGGTAATCAGCTCCAGGTGTGGCATGCAAAACTTTTCCACAGGAGTTGCCCAAAATGTGTCCTTAACATCCACCAAATGTATCCTGGTGTCCATTTCTTAACAAATACAGGTTATTGTTCCCTTTTTCCTTCGTCCTTGCCTTTTCCAGAAGATAAAGGTGTTTACTTGTGCATTGACTCTCCTTCTGTAGCCACCGAGACATTGGCAGTGGTAGATCTTCGCGATATTGTGTAAATTGGGTGAACTTCCCACTAAATACCACAAAATGTCACAAAAACAAAATATGATTGTACCGGTAAGAGAAATAAACAAGCTCCTGGAATACAAAAGTGTGTAAGAAAAGAAAAGAAAATGCATCATCTCCCACCGAACACCTGTTTCCTATTAGAGATGGGACGTTCGCGAACGAACCGAGTATTTTTGAACAACGAGAACCGATTCGGCGGCTGTGAGTCATTCCTGTGAGAGCCGTTCTTGATTCACGTGCAAATATAGCGACTCCCAAATTGCAAATTGACTAGATAATGATTCAGAGTCTCAAAAACTCAGTGGCCTAGTGGTTAGAGCAGGGGTGGGCAATTAATTTTTATGAGCAACCCGAGCACCGCTGGAGGGCCACATCGACAATATTTCAATTAAATTTTGCTCAATATTATTTTTCATATATACTGTAAGATAAATAATCATAATAATAATAATAATAATAATAATAATTAATAATAATACTTTCATTTAACCTAACTTAACTTTATACCAAAAGCATTGCTTTGGAAATCATTTGTACCCCTTTCAGAGATCACATTTAGTTGCCCTTAAACATCCTCATGTTGCACAATGAAATGTAAGCATAGGATGAAGTGTGCATTCCTGTAACTTTCTCTAGTAACAGCATTCCATGATTAATATAAATAAATTAACATTAATAATAAATGACAGTAAAATAAGCACACGTATGACTGAGGAGTCATAGTGTAACTTTGTGTGGTGTTTGAGTTGTCCAACTTTTTGTGGGGTCATAAACGCACCAGTGGTTTAGTGCTATGCGTGTTGGTGACAGATGACAAGTTGGTTTTGGCCTGGTTTGTACGGCAGAAAATGACTAGTTTTTCCAGATAGGAGTGTTTTACTCATGTTTTTGGTGTGGTTATGGCCGAATATAAACAGTTTTGCTCAATAAAGTGAGCCATATAATTCCTGGCCTCGAAGCATCTCGATAGACGTCACAATAATTGAACGGTGTTCAATTGAACGGTGTTGACGAACACCGTTAGGGCCGCTTGTTGTCACTGTCACTCAAAGTTGCATTGCAAAATTACACAGAATAAATGTGTTTATTTTGTTTAGAACTCAGATGGGATTTGATTTGGTGCGTGGCATATATTTGCTGTGCGCAGAGGACGCTTGAGCAGTGCGCAATTGCGCAGGTGCGCACCTTAGAGGGAACGTTGCTTGGCAGTCCACGTCTTGTTGAAAACACGCCATTCCTCATCAACTTTTCTCTTTTTAGCGTCTTGGGTGTAAACCGTGCATCACTTGTGGCTGTGCACCTTCACTCACAGGTTACACACGGACATACGACCACCATACGACCACCATTTCACCACACCTAGTGTGTGTGTGTGACAATCACTGGTACTTTAACTTAACTTTAAAAACATAGCAGCATTTGGGTTCACTTTTTTTTTTTTTTAAATCATTCTCACTATTAAATGTTTTTATTTATTTATTTTTACCCTCGTTTTGGTGATTATTGTAAAGTAACCCAAGCGTACACACACCAGATAGGACGGTATAGAATGTTGTATTCACATTTTTATTATTATTTATTTTTATATTTTTTTATTATGTTCATTCTAGCTTTGTTAATACTTTTTATATGCAGACATCCTTACTTATATCCGATATATATAAGTAATATTGTCAGAATAATTGTATCTAAGTTATCACAAAACTTTGTGTTACATTGAGTTCAGACAAAAGCTGTCTTTGATCCTACCAAGAAGAAGGCTTGTAAAACTCCACTGTATAGGATGGGAAGCAACATGAAGGTGTTCTGTTTCTTTGATGTATTATAATCCAGAGAAAGATTTTGTCTTGATCCAAGAACTACAAAAGCGGAGAGGAAGCAGGACCAGACTCCCCTCCAGGCGACCTTTTCTGTGAACTGTTTTACGACCTCTTCTTTTAACTATTTTACGACCTTTTCTTTGCGCTGTTTTAAAATCAAAGGCGATGGCTGTTTACGACCCCCCCCCCTCCCTTAGAAACAGCTGTTGCCATGTAATCAGGGAAAGTCCAAATAAAAGAGGATGCGTACAATCTTCTGTAATACCATGTCTCAATTCAACATGTTATTACTTCAACATTTTTCCACCGATTTGAAAAATTCCAACAGCAACCATTTCAACTCATTCAGATCATTCAAGGTTTTTTTTTTTTTACCATTTTCAAAAAAATTCAAGAATTTTCCAGAATTCCTGGTTTTCCTTTTTTCTGACTACTACTCCTTCCACATTTTTCAACGCATTTCAACCGTTCCACCGTCAACAAAATCCTCTTAATCAGGATAAAAAACAAAGTTGTTTTTTGAACTGGAAAAATTCCCGGTTTTCTGGAAATTCCAGGAATTCCGTAATACCATGTCTCAATTCAACATGTTACTTCTTCAACATTTTTCCACCGATTTGAAAAAATCCAACATCAACCATTTCAACTCCTTCAGATCATTCAAGGTTTTTTTTTACCATTTTCAAAAAAATTCCAGGATATTCCAGAATTCCTGGTTTTCCAAAGCCCTATTTCCACCCTTTTTTCTGGCGACTACTCCTTCCACATTTTTCAACGCATTTCAACCATTCTAACATCAAAACATTCTTCTTAATCAGGACAAAAAACGGATTAGTTTTTTGAACTGGAACAATTCCCGGTTTTCCGGAAATTTCAGAAATTCCGTAATACCATGTCTCAATTCAACATGTTACTACTTCAACATTGTTTCACCGATTTTAAATATTCCAACACCAACCGTTTCAACTCATTCAGAACATTCAAGTTTTTTTTCCATTTTCAAAAAAATTCCCGCTTTTCCCGAAATCCCCAATTTTGGAGGGAAATTCCCATTGAAATCAATGTGATATTCTTCAAAGTTCCCACATTTTCCCGCCTGTTTGGGAATTGTCTGCTATACTTCAACAATTCAAAAAAAAATTCCAGGATTTCATTTCAACTTCAGCATTGGACCATTCACATGCAATTCCTTGAGGAATTGCCTCATCTAGTATAACCAATGTTATACTGCCACCTCTGGACACCTGATGTAATAACGTGGCTCCTACACAACCAGATGATATATTTGCTCTAATGAAAAAACAAGGAAGTGCATTTTTCTTTATTTTATTGCACTGAACAAAGAGAGCAGAGTCTACCAAGTCAAATCCCTTGTGTGTTAAACATACTTGGCCAATAAAGTTTATTAAAATGTTTAATTATAATAATAAAGATAACAGATTAGATTTATATAACGCTTTTCTAGATCCTCTGAGCGCTGCACAAAGAAGCGAAAACCCATCGTTCAAGCACTCCACATTCACACGTTGATGGTGGTAAGCTACATTTGTGGCCACAGACTGACAGAAGTGCGGTTGCCAATTTACGCCTACGGTCCCTAAGACCACCACCAAAAGTGTGTTCTGGGAGCAAGAATGAAGTGTCTTGCCCAAGGACACGACGGCAGTGACTGGGATGGCAAAAGCAGGTATGGAACAAATTGCTGGCGCCACACCGTCCCTTTGCATTCTGGGATATCCGCCAAATAGAACCTTGACTCAAACTAGTCATGCATTTAGCTAAATTTAAATACTATCTGCACCTCTTGACTGTATTTTCTGTGCTACCTGTGAAAACTTGTTACATCATAATCCACTTTGTCGTGGATTAACTAATATGCCCGTAGGAAATATTTTAGGAATGAGTTGCTTTTAATAGATTATTTTCTCATTTTTCAAAATGTTGTACACAGTTTATATATATTACCAACATTGAAATATGATTTACTTTGCAAGGGTAGTTTCAACAATACCACACATGTACAGCCAAATATAGAAAATGTCTATGATAATATAATGTATTACTTTATTTGACGTTTTAGCTACATTACTGTATATGGTCAAATGTCTTTATACTATATAACTTTGAACAACTACAAGTTGAGTATTTTTTTACACAATTACTAAAATGTAAACTCATTGCTTTTAATATACTTAATGGATAAGAGTGGTGAGATGCTTTATCAGTATCATGCTTCAAACCCTGCCTCGAAAAGCTGTGCACTACAAAATACGCTCATTGTAGACATTAATCATGACTTCCTCTTTTTGTTTAGAAAAAAAAAACAAAAATTTAGCAAAAACGGTTTTATTCATTTTTGTTTGGTAGGTTAAAGTTTAGTTTATATATATATATATATATATATATATATATATATATATATATATATATATATATATATATATATATATATATATATATATATATATATATATATATATATATATATATATATATATATATATATATATATATATATGTGTGTGTGTGTATTTTTTTTTTTTTTTTTTGTGCTCTGAGTCTTGGGTTAACGTGGCGGCTCAATTTGAAATGTGTTCATTTCCCAACCATTATTATACAACACAAAAACATACTTTTTCACAACGTCGGGTTCTGACGTTGATTTGACCATTGAATTTTGGTCATTTCCCAACCAATTTCCTGCAACGCGAATACAACGTTGAAACAACCTACTTTTTGACAACGTTTATTCAAAGTCGAGTTCTGACGTTGATTTGACCATTGAATCTTGGGCATTTCCCAACCAATATTCTACAACACAAATACAACGTTGAAACAACATGCTTTTTGACAATGTTTAATCAATTTCGGGGTCTTACGTTGATTTGACCATTGAATTTTGGTCATTTTCCAACCAAATTTTCGCAACACACACAAATTCAACGTTGAAACAACATGCTTTTTGACAACGTTTATTCAATGTCAGGTCCTGAGATTGATTTGACCATTGAATTTTGGTCATTTCCCAACCAATATTCTACAACACAAATATAACGTTGAAACAACACAGTTTTTCACGACGTTTATTAAATGTTAGGTTTTGATGTTTATTTGACCCTTGAAATTTGGTCATTTCCCAACCAATATTCTGCAACACAAATACAACGTTGAAAAAACATGCTTTTTGACAACGTTTTTTCAATATCGGGTTCTGACGTTGATTTGGCCATTGAATTTTGGTCGTTTCCCAACCAAATTTTCGTAACACACACAAATACAACGTTGAAAAAACATGCTTTTTGACAACGTTTATTCAATGTCAGGTTCTGACGTTGATTTGACCATTGATTTTTGGTCCTTTCTCAACCAACTTTTTGCAACACAAATACAACGTTGAAAAAACATACTTTTTCACTACGTTTATTCAATATCGGGTTCTGACGTTGATTTGATCATTGAATTTTGGTCGTATCCCAACCAACTTTTTGCAACACAAATACAACGTTGAAAAAACATGCTTTTTGACAATGTATATTCAATGTCGGGTTCTGACGTTGATTTGACCATTGAAATTTGGTCATTTCCCAACCAATATTCTACAACACAGATACAACATTGAAACAACATACTTTTTCACAATTATTCAATGTCGAGTCCTGACGTTGATTTGACCATTGAATTTTGGTCATTTCCCAACCAACTTTTTGCAACACAAATACAACGTTGAAACAACATGCTTGTTGACAACTTGTATTCAATGTTAGGTTGTGACGTTGATTTGACCATTGAAATTTGGTCATTTCCCAACCAATATTCTGCAACACAAATACAATGTTGAAACAACATACTTTTTCACAACGTTTTTTCAATATCGGGTTCTGACGTTGATTTGACCATTGAATTTTGGTCATTTCCCCACCAATATTTTACAACACAAATACAATGTTGAAACAACATACTTTTTCACAACGTTTTTTCAATATCGGGTTCTGACGTTGATTTGGCCATTGAATTTTGGTCGTTTCCCAACCAAATTTTCGCAACACACACAAATACAACGTTGAAAAAACATGCTTTTTGACAATGTATATTCAATGTCGGGTTCTGACGTTGATTTGACCATTGAATTTTGGTCATTTCCCAACCAATATTTTACAACACAAATACAACATTGAAACAGCATGCTTTTTCACAACGTTTATTCAATGTTGGGTTCGGACGTAGATTTGACCATTGAATTTTGGTCATTTACCAACCAATATTCTCCAACACAAATACAACATTGAAACAACATACTTTTTCACAACGTTTTTTCAATATCGGGTTCTGACGTTGATTTTACCATTGAATTTTAGTCATATCCCAACCAACTTTTTGCAACAGAAATACAACGTTGAAAGAACATGCTTGTTGACAACGTATATTCAATGTCGGGTTCTGACGTTGATTTGACCATTGAATTTTGGTCATTTCCCCACCAATATTTTACAACACAAATACAACATTGAAACAACATACTTTTTCACAACGTTTTTTCAATATCGGGTTCTGACGTTGATTTGACCATTGAATTTTAGTCATATCCCAACCAACTTTTTGCAACACAAGTACATCGTTGAAACAACATGCTTGTTGACAACGTATATTCAATGTCGGGTTCTGACGTTGATTTGACCATTGAAACTTGGTAGTTTCCCAACCAATATTCTACAACACAAATCTAACGTTGAAACAACATACTTTTTCACAACGTTTATTCAATGTTGGGTTCGGACGTAGATTTGACCATTGAATTTTGGTCATTTCCCAACCAATATTCTACAACACAAATACAACGTTGAAACAACATACTTTTTCACAAATTTTTTTCAATACGGGATCTGACGTTGATTTGGCCATTGAATTTTGGTCGTTTCCCAACCAAATTTTCGCAACACACACAAATACAACGTTGAAAAAACATGCTTTTTGACAATGTATATTTAATGTCGGGTTCTGACGTTGATTTGACCATTGAAATTTGGTCATTTCCCAACCAATATTTTACAACACAAATACAACATTGAAACAGCATGCTTTTTCACAACGTTTATTCAATGTCGGGTTCTGACGTTGATTTGACCATTGATTTTTGGTCCTTTCTCAACCAACTTTTTGCAACACAAATACAACGTTGAAACAACATACTTTTTCACTACGTTGATTCAATGTTGGGTTCGGACGTAGATTTGACCATTGAATTTTGGTCATTTACCAACCAATATTCTCCAACACAAATACAACATTGAAACAACATACTTTTTCACAACGTTTTTTCAATATCGGGTTCTGACGTTGATTTTACCATTGAATTTTAGTCATATCCCAACCAACTTTTTGCAACACAAATACAACGTTGAAAGAACATGCTTGTTGACAACGTATATTCAATGTCGGGTTCTGACGTTGATTTGACCACTGAATTTTGGTCGTTTCCCAACCAAATTTTCGCAACACACACAAATACAACGTTGAAAAAACATGCTTTTTGACAATGTATATTCAATGTCGGGTTCTGACGTTGATTTGACCATTGAATTTTGGTCATTTCCCAACCAACTTTTTGCAACACAAATACAACGTTGAAACAACATGCTTTTTGACAACTTGTTTCAATGTTAGGTTGTGACGTTGATTTGACCATTGAAATTTGGTCATTTCCCAACCAATATTCTGCAACACAAATACAATGTTGAAACAACATACTTTTTCACAACGTTTTTTCAATATCGGGTTCTGACGTTGATTTGACCATTGACTTTTGGTAATTTCCCCACCAGTATTTTACAACACAAATGCAATGTTGAAACAACATACTTTTTCACAACGTTTTTTCAATATCGGGTTCTGACGTTGATTTGGCCATTGAATTTTGGTCGTTTCCCAACCAAATTTTCGCAACACACACAAATACAACGTTGAAAAAACATGCTTTTTGACAATGTATATTCAATGTCGGGTTCTGACGTTGATTTGACCATTGAAATGTGGTCATTTCCCAACCAATATTTTACAACACAAATACAACATTGAAACAGCATGCTTTTTCACAACGTTTATTCAATGTTGGGTTCGGACGTAGATTTGACCATTGAATTTTGGTCATTTACCAACCAATATTCTCCAACACAAATACAACATTGAAACAACATACTTTTTCACAACGTTTTTTCAATATCGGGTTCTGACGTTGATTTGACCATTGAATTTTAGTCATATCCCAACCAACTTTTTGCAACACAAATACAACGTCGAAAGAACATGCTTGTTGACAACGTATATTCAATGTCGGGTTCTGACATTGATTTGACCATTGAATTTTGGTCATTTACCAACCAACTTTTTGCAACACAAATACAACGTTGAAACAACATACTTTTTCACTACGTTTATTCAATGTTGGGTTCGGACGTAGATTTGACCATTGAATTTTGGTCATTTACCAACCAATATTATACAACACAAATACAACGTTGAAACAACATACTTTTTCACAACGTTTATTTAATGTCGGGTTCTGACGTTGATTTGACCATTAAATTTTGGTCGTTTCCCAACCAAATTTTCGCAACACACACAAATACAACGTTGAAAAACATGCTTTTTGATAATGTATATTCAATGTCGGGTTCTGACGTTGATTTGACCATTGAATTTTGGTCATTTCCCAACCAACTTTTTGCAGCACAAATACAACGTTGAAACAACATGCTTTTTGACAACTTGTATTCAATGTTAGGTTGTGATGTTGATTTGACCATTGAAATTTGGTCATTTCCCAACCAATATTCTGCAACACAAATACAATGTTGAAACAACATACTTTTTCACAACGTTTTTTCAATATCGGGTTCTGACGTTGATTTGACCATTGAATTTTGGTAATTTCCCCACCAATATTTTACAACACAAATACAACGTTGAAACAACATGATTTTTCACAACGTTTATTAAATGTTAGGTTTTGACGTTGATTTGACCATTGAAATTTGGCAATTTCCCAACCAATATTTTACAACACAAATACAACGTTGAAACAACATACTTTTTTACAACGTTTATTCAATGTCGGGTTCTGACGTTGATTTGACCATTGATTTTTGGTCCTTTCTCAACCAACTTTTTGCAACACAAATACAACATTGAAACAACATACTTTTTCACTACGTTGATTCAATGTTGGGTTCGGACGTAGATTTGACCATTGAATTTTGGTCATTTACCAACCAATATTCTCCAACACAAATACAACATTGAAACAACATACTTTTATACATACACACACACTCAGAGTTCACAACTGGGAATTGGATCCAATTACTGGGGAACCAATCACATGTCTTCTTCCTTGCTGATGCTGGGACCAATTTTCAGGTGGAGCTTCTGCAAAACACTGTTGTTAGGACTAGCATACACTAGATGGCACTGGACTGGATACTGGATGACTACAATGACACAGAAGGAACAATTATGTTAAAAAACATTTTAGGCTATAGTCATCATTGAGTCCATTTGGTGTCATAGTATTGAGTGTGTAGATCCAGAACATTTCTCTCTGTGATAGTTTTTTCAAAATATCTCCTCCTCTTTTGGGCATCATGATTTGTTCAATCCCATAGAATCTTAATGAAGAGGGTGAACCGTGGTTTGCTTCAGAGTAATGTCTTGCAATGGCATAGTCCATATTGCCTGTACGAATTGCTGTTTTGTGCTCAGATATTCTTTGTTTTAGCGGCCTTTTGGTTTTTCCAATGTAGGCTAAGCTACAGGGACATAATAGCATGTAGACCACATGAGTTGACTTACAGTTGATGAATTCCCTTATTGGAATTTTCTTCCCAGTGTGAGGATGGTTAAATGATTTAGTTTTTGTTGTATTGTTACAGCAGGCACAGTTACCACATCTATACATGCCTGTTGTTGTTGTTGTTGTCAACCATGTGGTGGTCTTTTTGGGAATCATATTCTTATACATGACCATGTTTTTAATTGTAGGCGCTCTCCTGAAAGCAAAAAGAGGTGGGGATTTGCAGAGGTCCTTTAGTGTTTCTTCTGCTTGGAGCACATGCCAGTGTTTCTTGAGTGTCTCCTTTATTTGTGAAGCACAATGGTTGAATTCAGTGGAGAAACAGGCCCGGCTTGGATTCTTAGTTTTCTGAATGTTGGACAGGAGATCAGTACGAGCAGTAGTATTAGCTCGCTGTATGGCTTTCTGAATAGAGTTAGAGGCATAACCTCTTTCTTTGAACCGAGCAGCCATGATTATTTCTTTGGAGTGAAAGTCCTCAAGGTCTGAACAGTTGCGTTTGAGCCTCAAAAACTGACCCACTGGGATATTGTCCTTTAGGGGTTTGGGATGATTGCTTGTGGCATGTAATATTGAATTTCGTTCCATATCTTTTCTATAAATAGAAGTGTGAATAGCTCCTGTTTCATCTTTATGTATGCTCAAATCCAAATAATTAATCTTTTCAGTGCTATGTTCACAGGTGAATTTAAGGAACGCTGAACTATTGTTGAGATATTTCACAAAGTCCATCAATTCTTCTTGCGTCCCCTCCCAAAATATCAGGATGTCATCAATGTATCGTTTGTACAGTTTTATATTTGAATGGTAAGGGTTACTATTTGGGTCATGTATGACTTCTTCTTCCCATTTCCCTACCACTAATCCAGCTACAGAGGGCGCTGTTGCGGTCCCCATCGCAGTCCCTGCTTGTTGGAGATACCATTTGGAGTCATACAGCATGTAGTTGTGACTCAGTACATAGTGTAACAATTCTAATAGAAATTCATTAGGAGGATTGTGTGTTGCTTCTCTCTTGGATAGGTAATAGGCCACAGAGTTCAAAGCATCTTCATGGGGAATGCAACCATATAGGTTTTCAACATCAAGAGACACCAATATTGTATTCTGATTTGCAGTATATTCAGTCAGACAGTTAAGTACATCTTTTGTGTCTCCAAGGTAGGCGGGTAGGTCTTTCACAAAATCTTTCAAGAAGAAGTCAACATATTTTGACAATGGTTCAGTCACTGAGCCTCTTCCTGAGACTATTGGCCTCAATGGGGGTTCTGTAGGATGTTTATGGATTTTGGGAAGACAATATATGATGGGGGTGACTGGGTGCTGGTTAGTCAGATAGGCATGCTCATTTTTTGTGATCCAGTTTGATTCGAATGCAACTTTCAGCAGACTGTCAATTTCAGATTTAAATTCATCCATAGGATTTTTCTCTAGCTTCCTGTAGGTGGGGCTGTTCAAAAGTTCAAGCATTTTCTGATGGTAGTATTCAGTGTCAAGGATACACACAGCTCCTGCTTTGTCTGCTGAGCGGATAGTGATTTCTGGATTGTTCTCCAACTCTTCTAATGCATTGCGCTCTTCAGAACTCAAGTTTGAGTATTTTGGGCCTTTATCTTTTTTTAACATTTTTTCAAGATCATTCTCAACTAATTTGTTAAATGTCAAAATCGCAGGGCTTAGGTTGGTGAAAGGGCAAAATGATGACTTTGGAGCAAAGGGAGAAGGTTTTTGTGTTCCAGTTTTACTCTCTTCACTTTGTGATGACTGTTCAGTTGAATATGCTGCATTTTTATGGAGAGGAGAGAAAAAGTGTTTCAAATGAAGTTGTCTCATGAACTTATAGGTGTCAACTTTTAGGTTGAAAGCATTGACTTTGTTGGTTACTGCAAATGAAAGACCTTTATTTAGAACTGAGGTTTGGGCTGGGGTGAGTGGAACTTTAGACAGATTCACTATGGGTGATTGAATTGTCTTGGGGATCTCCTGGGTGGACCTCTTCCCTCGTTTGCCCCGCCTCGTCTTCCTCTTCCTCTTCCACGTTGGTGTGGGTGGGGTAGATCTAAAAAAGGTGCTCTGCGGTTGGTTGTCAGATCCTCACTCTCACTTGATTGGTCACTCACAGCTGAGGGATAGTCATCAGATTGACGATAGACACCTGGTTTGGCTCTGATTCTCTGTCTTCCTCTGTAGGTTGGTTTTTGCCATTGGTAAACTGTTCCCTCTTTGTAGTCATTCAAATCACGTTGGTATTTCTTCATTTTGTATTGTTTGAGTTGTATCTTGAATGAGTCCAATGACTTCAACATTTTCTCTTCCATTTGGGTGACCTCCTCTAATCCCTGGAGGTTGTGAATTTTTGTCTCAAGAGCTTTTATGGTTTCAAGTTTTTTTGACTGCTCAGCTTTTGACTTTTCAATGATCAATACTTCTAGATCTAATGAACATTTGTTTAGGATTTGTTCCCACTTCTTCATAAAGTCAGGGTCATCTGTGCCAAAGGCTGGAATTTTGTTGATTCGAAGCCCTCTGGGGATACGTTGCTGTCGTCTGTACTCAGACAGTGTAACAGCATGCCACAGTAATCGTGTCTCCTGTTTCTTTAAATCTTCAAGTTCAGAAAAAAGGCCTTTAGTATCTGTGCTTTGATTTTCAGTTTGGACCCAGTTTTCAAATTCAGTGTGGGGCAACAGAATACTCTCTATGTCTTCCTCTGAATAGTTAAATGTCTCTGACCTTGCTTCGGTCTGCTGATTGAGTAGCTCAAATGATGTGGCCATTGTGGTTGTATTTGTCCGATTTTAGATTGGAGCAGCAATTTCAAAAGATAACTGGTTCAAAAAGGAGATTGCGCTTCTCAATGTGATTCAAGATGGAGTGCCAAACCCAAAAAAAAGTAATCCAGTAAATGTTTCAAAAATGTTTGAAAAGGTAGCACATCCCAAAATTAAGACTAGTAGGACAAAATACTGACATTTCACTTGATTTATTGCTCACATCAAAAAAGAGGAACGCTTACGCGTTTCGGCACGTGGCCTTCGTCAGGCCACGTGCCTGAAACAACATGATTTTTCACAACGTTTATTAAATGTTAGGTTTTGACGTTGATTTGACCATTGAAATTTGGCAATTTCCCAACCAATATTTTACAACACAAATACAACGTTGAAACAACATACTTTTTTACAACGTTTATTCAATGTCGGGTTCTGACGTTGATTTGACCATTGATTTTTGGTCCTTTCTCAACCAACTTTTTGCAACACAAATACAACGTTGAAACAACATACTTTTTACTACGTTTATTCAATGTCGGGTTCGGACGTAGATTTGACCATTGAATTTTTGGTCATTTACCAACCAATATTCTACAACACAAATACAACATTGAAACAACATGCTTTTTCACAACGTTTATTCAATATCGGGTTCTGACGTTGATTTCACCATTGAATTTTAGTCATATCCCAACCAACTTTTTGCAACACAAATACAACGTTGAAAGAACATGCTTGTTGACAACGTATATTCAATGTCGGGTTCTGACGTTGATTTGACCATTGAATTTTGGTCATTTCCCCACCAATATTTTACAACACAAATACAACGTTGAAACAACATACTTTTTCACAACGTTTTTTCAATATCGGGTTCTGACGTTGATTTGACCATTGAATTTTAGTCATATCCCAACCAACTTTTTGCAACACAAATACATCGTTGAAACAACATGCTTGTTGACAACGTATATTCAATGTCGGGTTCTGACGTTGATTTGACCATTGAAATTTGGTAGTTTCCCAACCAATATTCTACAACACAAATCTAACGTTGAAACAACATACTTTTTCACAACGTTTATTCAATGTTGGGTTCGGACGTAGATTTGACCATTGAATTTTGGTCATTTACCAACCAATATTCTACAACACAAATACAACGTTGAAACAACATACTTTTTCACTACGTTGATTCAATGTTGGGTTCGGACGTAGATTTGACCATTGAATTTTTGGTCATTTACCAACCAATATTCTCCAACACAAATACAACATTGAAACAACATTCTTTTTCACAACGTTTTTTCAATATCGGGTTCTGATGTTGATTTGACCATTGAATTTTAGTCATATCCCAACCAACTTTTTGCAACACAAATACAACGTTGAAAGAACATGCTTGTTGACAACGTATATTCAATGTCGGGTTCTGACGTTGATTTGACCATTGAATTTTGGTCGTTTCCCAACCAAATTTTCGCAACACACACAAATACAACGTTGAAAAAACATGCTTTTTGACAATGTATATTCAATGTCGGGTTCTGACGTTGATTTGACCATTGAATTTTGGTCATTTCCCCACCAATATTTTACAACACAAATACAACATAGAAACAACATACTTTTTCACAAAGTTTTTTCAATATCGGGTTCTGACGTTGATTTGACCATTGAATTTTGGTCATATCCCAACCAACTTTTTGCAACAGAAATACAACGTTGAAACAACATGCTTGTTGACAACGTATATTCAATGCCGGGTTCTGACGTTGATTTGACCATTGAAATGTGGTAGTTTCCCAACCAATATTCTACAACACAAATCTAACGTTGAAACAACATACTTTTTCACAACGTTTATTCAATGTTGGGTTCGGACGTAGATTTGACCATTGAATTTTGGTCATTTACCAACCAATATTCTCCAACACAAATACAACATTGAAACAACATACTTTTTCACAACGTTTTTTCAATATCGGGTTCTGACGTTGATTTTACCATTGAATTTTAGTCATATCCCAACCAACTTTTTGCAACACAAATACAACATTGAAAGAACATGCTTGTTGACAACGTATATTCAATGTCGGGTTCTGACGTTGATTTGACCATTGAATTTTGGTCATTTCCCCACCAATATTTTACAACACAAATACAACATTGAAACAACATACTTTTTCACAACGTTTTTTCAATATCGGGTTCTGACGTTGATTTGACCATTGAATTTTAGTCATATCCCAACCAACTTTTTGCAACACAAATACATCGTTGAAACAACATGCTTGTTGACAACGTATATTCAATGTCGGGTTCTGACGTTGATTTGACCATTGAATTTTGGTCGTTTCCCAACCAAATTTTCGCAACACACACAAATACAACGTTGAAAAAACATGCTTTTTGACAATGTATATTCAATGTCGGGTCCTGAGATTGATTTGACCATTGAATTTTGGTAATTTCCCCACCAATATTTTACAACACAAATACAATGTTGAAACAACATACTTTTTCACAACGTTTTTTCAATATCGGGTTCTGACGTTGATTTGACCATTGATTTTTGGTCCTTTCTCAACCAACTTTTTGCAACACAAATACAACGTTGAAACAACATACTTTTTCGCTACGTTTATTCAATGTCGGGTTCTGACGTAGATTTGACCATTGAATTTTGGTCATTTACCAACCAATATTCTACAACGCAAATACAACGTTGAAAAAACATGCTTTTTGACAATGTATATTCAATGTCGGGTCCTGAGATTGATTTGACCATTGAATTTTGGTCATTTCCCCACCAATATTTTACAACACAAATACAATGTTGAAACAACATACTTTTTCACAACGTTTTTTCAATATCGGGTTCTGACGTTGATTTGACCATTGATTTTTGGTCCTTTCTCAACCAACTTTTTGCAACACAAATACAACGTTGAAACAACATACTTTTTCACTACGTTTATTCAATGTCGGGTTCTGACGTAGATTTGACCATTGAATTTTGGTCATTTACCAACCAATATTCTACAACGCAAATACAACGTTGAAAAAACATGCTTTTTGACAATGTATATTCAATGTCGGGTCCTGAGATTGATTTGACCATTGAATTTTGGTCATTTCCCCACCAATATTTTACAACACAAATACAATGTTGAAACAACATACTTTTTCACAACGTTTTTTCAATATCGGGTTCTGACATTGATTTGACCATTGATTTTTGGTCCTTTCTCAACCAACTTTTTGCAACACAAATACAACGTTGAAACAACATACTTTTTCACTACGTTTATTCAATGTCGGGTTCGGACGTAGATTTGACCATTGAATTTTTGGTCATTTACCAACCAATATTCTACAACACAAATACAACATTGAAACAACATGCTTTTTCACAACGTTTATTCAATATCGGGTTCTGACGTTGATTTCACCATTGAATTTTAGTCATATCCCAACCAACTTTTTGCAACACAAATACAACGTTGAAAGAACATGCTTGTTGACAACGTATATTCAATGTCGGGTTCTGACGTTGATTTGACCATTGAAATTTGGTAGTTTCCCAACCAATATTCTACAACACAAATCTAACGTTGAAACAACATACTTTTTCACAACGTTTATTCAATGTTGGGTTCGGACGTAGATTTGACCATTGAATTTTGGTCATTTACCAACCAATATTCTCCAACACAAATACAACATTGAAACAACATACTTTTTCACAACGTTTTTTCAATATCGGGTTCTGACGTTGATTTGACCATTGAATTTTAGTCATATCCCAACCAACTTTTTGCAACAGAAATACAACGTTGAAAGAACATGCTTGTTGACAACGTATATTCAATGTCGGGTTCTGACGTTGATTTGACCATTGAATTTTGGTCATTTCCCCACCAATATTTTACAACACAAATACAACATTGAAACAACATACTTTTTCACAACGTTTTTTCAATATCGGGTTCTGACGTTGATTTGACCATTGATTTTTAGTCATATCCCACCCAACTTTTTGCAACACAAATACATCGTTGAAACAACATGCTTGTTGACAACGTATATTCAATGTCGGGTCCTGAGATTGATTTGACCATTGAATTTTGGTAGTTTCCCAACCAATATTCTACAACACAAATCTAACGTTGAAACAACATACTTTTTCACAACGTTTATTCAATGTTGGGTTCGGACGTAGATTTGACCATTGAATTTTGGTCATTTCCCAACCAATATTCTACAACACAAATACAACGTTAAAACAACATACTTTTTCACGAAGTTTTTTCAATATCGGGTTCTGACGTTGATTTGGCCATTGAATTTTGGTCGTTTCCCAACCAAATTTTCGCAACACACACAAATACAACGTTGAAAAAACATGCTTTTTGACAATTTATATTCAATGTCGGGTTCTGACGTTGATTTGACCATTGAAATTTGGTCATTTCCCAACCAATATTTTACAACACAAATACAACATTGAAACAGCATGCTTTTTCACAACGTTTATTCAATGTCGGGTTCTGACGTTGATTTGACCATTGAATTTTGGTCATTTCCCCACCAATATTTTACAACACAAATACAACATTGAAACAACATACTTTTTCACGACGTTTTTTCAATATCGGGTTCTGACGTTGATTCGACCATTGAATTTTAGTCATATCCCACCCAACTTTTTGCAACACAAATACACCATTGAAACAACATGCTTGTTGACAACGTATATTCAATGTCGGGTTCTGACATTGATTTGACCATTGAAATTTGGTCATTTCCCAACCAATATTTTACAACACAAATACAACATTGAAACAGCATGCTTTTTCACAACGTTTATTCAATGTCGGGTTCTGACGTTGATTTGACCATTGATTTTTGGTCCTTTCTCAACCAACTTTTTCCAACACAAATACAACGTTGAAACAACATACTTTTTCACTACGTTGATTCAATGTTGGGTTCGGATGTTGATTTGACCATTGAATTTTGGTCATTTCCCCACCAATATTTTACGACACAAATACAACATTGAAACAACATACTTTTTCACAACGTTTTTTCAATATCGGGTTCTGACGTTGATTTTACCATTGAATTTTAGTCATATCCCAACCAACTTTTTGCAACACAAATACAACGTTGAAAGAACATGCTTGTTGACAACGTATATTCAATGTCGGGTTCTGACGTTGATTTGACCATTGAAAATTGGTAGTTTCCCAACCAATATTCTACAACACAAATCTAACGTTGAAACAACATACTTTTTCACAACGTTTATTCGATGTTGGGTTCGGACGTAGATTTGACCATTGAATTTTGGTCATTTACCAACCAATATTCTCCAACACAAATACAACATTGAAACAACATACTTTTTCACAACGTTTTTTCAATATCGGGTTCTGACGTTGATTTGACCATTGAATTTTAGTCATATCCCAACCAACTTTTTGCAACAGAAATACAACGTTGAAACAACATGCTTGTTGACAACATATATTCAATGTCGGGTTCTGACGTTGATTTGACCATTGAATTTTGGTCGTTTCCCAACCAAATTTTCGCAACACACACAAATACAACGTTGAAAAAACATGCTTTTTGACAATGTATATTCAATGTCGGGTTCTGACGTTGATTTGACCATTGAATTTTGGTCATTTACCAACCAATATTCTCCAACACAAATACAACATTGAAACAACATACTTTTTCACAACGTTTTTTAAATATCGGGTTCTGACGTTGATTTGACCATTGAATTTTAGTCATATCCCAACCAACTTTTTGCAACACAAATACAACGTTGAAAGAACATGCTTGTTGACAACGTATATTCAATGTCGGGTTCTGACGTTGATTTGACCATTGAATTTTGGTCATTTCCCCACCAATATTTTACAACACAAATACAACGTTGAAACAACATGATTTTTCACAACTTTTATTACATGTTAGGTTTTGACGTTGATTTGACCATTGAAATTTGGCAATTTCCCAACCAATATTTTACAACACAAATACAACATTGAAACAACATACTTTTTCACTACGTTTATTCAATGTTGGGTTCGGACGTTGATTTGACCATTGAATTTTGGTCCTTTCTCAACCAACTTTTTGCAACACAAATACAACGTTGAAAAAACATACTTTTTCACTACGTTTATTCAATGTTGGGTTCGGATGTATATTTGACCATTGAATTTTGGTCATTTCCCAACCAATATTCTACAACACAAATACAACGTTGAAACAACATACTTTTTCACAAAGTTTTTTCAATATCGGGTTCTGACGTTAATTTGGCCATTGAATTTTGGTCGTTTCCCAACCAAATTTTCGCAACACACACAAATACAACGTTGAAAAAACATGCTTTTTGACAATGTATATTCAATGTCGGGTTCTGAAGTTGATTTGACCATTGAATTTTGGTCATTTCCCCACCAATATTTTACAACACAAATACAACATTGAAACAACATGCTTTTTCACAACGTTTTTTCAATGTCGGGTTCTGACGTTGATTTGACCATTGATTTTTGGTCCTTTCTCAACCAACTTTTTGCAACACAAATCTAACGTTGAAACAACATACTTTTTCACAACGTTTATTCAATGTCGGGTTCGGACGTAGATTTGACCATTGAATTTTGGTCATTTCCCAACCAATATTCTACAACACTAATACAACGTTGAAACAACATACTTTTTGACAACGTTTATTCAATGTTAGGCTCTGACGTTGATTTGGCCATTGAATTTTGGTCATTTCCCCACCAATATTTTACAACACAAATACAAGGTTGAAACAACATACTTTTTCACAACGTTTTTTCAATATCGGGTTCTGACGTTGATTTGACCATTGAAATTTGGTAGTTTCCCAACCAATATTCTACAACACAAATCTAACGTTGAAACAACATACTTTTTCACTACGTTTATTCAATGTCGGGTTCTGACGTAGATTTGACCATTGAATTTTTGGTCATTTACCAACCAATATTCTACAACACAAATACAACGTTGAAACAACATACTTTTTGACAATGTCTATTCAATGTCGGGTTCTGACGTTGATTTGGCCATTGAATTTTGGTCATTTCCCAACCAGCAACGTGGATCCATTGTCAGACGTCAACGTCTCAATTTACAAAAACCTTTATTTTGCAACGTTGTTTCGAAAGTGGGTTTTAAAGGACCGATGTCTTGTCCCTGCCGGGAAAAAGTTTCACTTGTTGACAAAAACAAAACCACCATTGGATGTACTTGTGTGAAATGTGTCACATTTAATCTTTGCAGCCTGTCAAACACGTTTTCCCTTGACTTCAAAAAGGCGCACGTGACTTCGTCTAAACTCCGCGAGGAAGGCGAGGTGCGAGGATCAATATTGTCGCCGGCTTGAAAAGTCTTTGCCGGTTGGCGTCTGAACGGCGGGATCTGGAGTTTCTATTCATTTTTTGGCAGCATGTGATTGTGAGTGAATAAGCTGGAATCAGGGTGTTGCTTTTGTTCCATGAAGGAGTGGCGGCCATTACGCTCTTCAACGAGTGCGCAGAATCAAAGTTGATTCAGACTTTCCCGGCATGACATCACCTGCGTTGGGGGCCCCGGCGCTCATTTCCCACCTGCGCCGAAGGTGCTGATGAAAGGCGCTCGTGCACGCGTGCAACCCACGCCGGGCGGGTATTAGCCCTGACAGATCGCGTTGTTAATTGCTAATTGTGTCTCTCATTAGGCGCGGGGGTGACAGGTGTTGTGAGAGCCTTCTCCCGCGCCGCTCTCCTCCCGTGAATTGCGCTCGCTCCCCCGGGCGCCACGTTGCTGACGCCGGCGCTAATGGTTCCCCCGGGAGCTCCCATCAGCTCCCCGGGGCCTCCGCGCAGCCGCGAGGGGCCGCCTTTTAGATACTGTGTTGCAGCAACAGGCGCAGCGGGAGGTTCCCCCGACACCGCCAGCCCGCGTCCGTCACAGTCAACACGTGACGTTTGTTTGTTTGGCGCGGAAGGACGTCCATCCCATAAATCAGTGTTTTTCAACCTTTTTTGAGCCAAGGCACATTTTTTTGTGTTGAAAAAATGCGGAGGCACACCACCAGCAGAAATCATAAAAAAACGAAACTCAGTTGACAGTAAAAAGTCGTTGTCGCAATTGTTGGGTATGACTTTAAAGCATAACCAAGCATGCATCACTATAGCTCTTGTCTCAAAGTAGGTGTACTGTCACCACCTGTCACATCACGCCGTGACTTATTTTGACTTTTTTGCTGTTTTCCTGTGTGTAGTGTTTTAGTTCTTGTCTTGCGCTCCTATTTTGGTGGCTTTTTCTCTTTTTTTGGTATTTTCCTGCAGCAGTTTCATGTCTTCCTTTGAGCGATATTTCCCGCATCTACCGTATTTCCTTGAATTGGCGCCGGGAATATAGTATTCGCCTGCCTAGCATTACAGCCGGGTCAAACTCGTTTCGCAAAATAATTAGCGCATGCTTGGCACTTCCGCCGGGTCAAATATGAGTCATTAAATGACTCCCGCCTCCAGGTGGTAGAGGGCGCTAGTGATCCTTCTTGCGACTACCAGTACTGCAGGAGACAGGTACTGCAGAAGAAGACAACAAGCAGCAAGCATGCAGCAATTGTTTGCTTGCACTTTTAACATGGAGGATTACATATCTAAAATAAAACCGTTTTCTAAACTGGACTTTCAATCGAAGCAGGAGGTAATAATTAAAGGAATATCTCCAGAGACTTTTAAAATTGAAGAAAGATGAGAAAGACTGCCTTTGATCAGAAGCAGCTGCACATGGACCCATCTACAAGTAAAGGTAAGATCATAATAACGTTTTTTTTATTAAATGTGTTTTTAATGATAAGGTATGCGCCGGAGTGAGAAGAGGTTTTAAAATAATTAGAGCATGCTTGCTCATTCCGCATGGTTTTGGTAACCGCAGGAGTGAGAAGAGGTTTTAAATTAATTAGCGCCCCTGCGGCTATTCAAGGAAATACGGTACTTTGTTTTAGCAATCAAGAATATTTCAGTTGTTTTTATCCTTCTTTGTGTGGACATTGTTGATTGTCATGTCATGTTCGGATGTACATTGTGGACGCCGTCTTTGCTCCACAGTAAGTCTTTGCTGTCGTCCAGCATTCTGTTTTTGTTTACTTTGTAGCCAGTTTCGTTCTGCATAGTTCTCCCTAAGTTTCACTGCCTTTTCTTAGGGGCACTCACCTTTTGTTTATTTTTGGTTTAAGCATTAGTTAACTTTTTACCTGCACACTGCCTCCCGCTGTTTCCGACATCTACAAAGCAATTAGCTACCGGCTGATATGGAAGAGTATTACACGGTTACTCTGCCGAGCTCTAGACAGCACAGACACTCAACAACAACACATCATTTGCAGATTATAATTACTGGTTTGCAAAAAAATATTTTTAACGCAAATAGGTGAAATGAGATAATCTCCCACGGCACACCAAACTGTATCTCACGGCACACTAGTGTGCCGCGGCACAGTGGTTGAAAAACACTGCCATAAACCCACAAAACAAAAGAAGGATCTTCCACTGACAATAAAGGTGATATCGTTATGGATCACATTCTGTTCAGGACCAATTTGTATGAAGGACAATGTGTCTTCTACTTGATAGTCATGATCGTCATTACTGGAGAAAAAAAAACACCATTTGTTCGAAAATGTCAGCTTGCTTTGTTCGTTTATTAGTCAAGGTGGAATAAAATGTGTTCTTTTCGAGTCGTTATGTTTTCAAACAAACAAAATGTGTATTACTTTTAGGGCTAACTAGCATTATTGACGTGTCTGTGGTTGTTACTTACAAACCCCGTTTCCATATGAGTTGGGAAATTGTGTTCGATGTAAATATAAACGGAATGCAAATCATTTTCAACCCATATTCAGTTGAATATGCTACAAAGACAACATATTTCATGTTCGAACTGATCAACTTTTTTTTTTTTTTTTTGCAAATAATCATTAACTTTAGAATTTGATGCCAGCAACACGTGACAAAGAAGTAGGGAAAGGTGGCAATAAATACTGATAAAGTTGAGGAATGCTCATCAAACACTTATTTGGAACATCCCACAGGTGAACAGGCAAATTGGGAACAGGTGGGTGCCATGATTGGGTGTAAAAGTAGATTTCGTGAAATGCTCAGTCATTCACAAACAAGGATGGGGCGAGGGTCACCACTTTGTCATAAAAAATGCGTGAGCAAATTGTTGAACAGTTTAAGAAAAAAAAAGATAGTGCTTTTTTTAGCTAACTAGCTGGCTATCTTCTCGCCATGATACAATAATTATCTAACTCGTAACAACATGCTAGCATGCAGATTCATTTGTTAGCTAGCTTGGTAGTTTAAAAAGCACTAACTTCTCGCCATGATACATTAGTTATCTAACTCATAACAACACGCTAGCATGCAAAGATTAATTTGTTAGCTAGCTAGTTAGCTAAAAAATAAGCACTAACAAATGAATCTTTGCTTAAAAGCATGTTGTTAGACAACTAATGTATCATGGCGAGAAGTTAGTGCTTTTTAAACTAACTAGCTAGCTAACAAATGAATCTGCATGCTAGCATGTTGTTATGAGTTAGATAATTATTGTACATGGCGAGAAGATAGCCAGCTAGTTAGCTCAAAAAGCACTATCTTTTTTTTCTTAAACTGTTCAACAATTTGCTCACGCATTTGTTGACAAAGTGGTGACCCTCGCCCCATCCTTGTTTGTGAATGACTGAGCATTTCACGGAATCTACTTTTATACCCAATCATGGCACCCACCTGTTCCCAATTTGCGTGTTCACCTGTGGGATGTTCCAAATAAGTGTTTGATGAGCATTCCTCAACTTTATCAGTATTTATTGCCACCTTTCCCCTACTTCTTTGTCACGTGTTGCTGGCATCAAATTCTAAAGAGAAGATAGTGCTTTTTAGCTAACTAGCTAGCTATCTACTCGCCATGATGCATTAGTTATATAACTCATAGCAACATGCTAGCATGCAAAGATTCATTTGTTAGTGCTTTTTTAGCTAAATAGCTAGCTAACAAATGAATCTGCATGCTAGCATGTTGTTATGAGTTAGATAACTAATGTATCATTGCGAGAAGATGCTATATTGCTATATTCTCGCCATGATACATTCATTATCTAACTCATAACAACATGCTAGCATGCAAAGATTCATTTGTTAGCTGGCTAATTAGCTAAAAAAGCAGTATCTTCTCGCCATGATACATTAGTTATCTAACTCATAACAACATGCTTTCATACAAAGATTCATTTGTTATCTAAAAAAGCAGTATCTTCTCGCCATGACACATTAGTTATCTAAGTCATAACAACATGCTAGCATGCAGATTAATTTGTTAGCTAGCTAGTTAGATAAAAAGCACTATCTTCTCGCTATGATACATTAGTTATCTAACTCATAACAACATGCTAGTATGCAGATTCATTTGTTAGCTAGCTAGTTAGCTAAAAAAGCACTATCTTCTCACCATGATTCATAAGTTATCTAACTCATAACAACATGCTAACATGCAAAGATTCATTTGTCAGCTAGCTAATTAGCTAAAAAAGCACTATCTTCTCGCCATGATACATTAGTTATCTAACTCGCAACATCCTAGCATGCAAATATCCATTTGTTAGCTAGCTAGTTAGCTAAAAAAGCACTATCTTCTCACCATGATTCATAAGTTATCTAACTCGTAACATGCTAGCATTCAAAGATTAATTTGTTAGCTAGCTAGTTAGCTAACAAAACACACTATATTCTCGCCATGATACATAAGGTATCTAACTCATTACAACATGCTAGCATGCAAAGATTCATTTGTTAGCTAAAAAAGCACTATATTCTCGCCATAATACATTAGTTATCTAACGCATAACAACATGCTAGCATGCAAAGATTAATTTGTTAGCTATCTAGTTAGCTAAAACAGCACTATCTTCTCGCCATAATACATTAGTTATCTAACTCATAACAACATGCTAGCATGCAAAGATTATTTTGTTAGCTAGCTAGTTAGCTAAAAAAGCACTATCTTCTCGCCATGATACATTAGTTATCTAAAGCATAACAACATGCTAGCATGCAAAGATTCATTTGTTAGCTAGCTAGTTAGCTAAAAAAGCACTATCTTCTCGCCATTTACATTAGTTATCTAACTCATAACAACATGCTAGCACGCAAAGATTCCTTTGTTAGTGCTTTTTTTTTTAACTAACTAGCCAGGTATCTTCTCACCATGATACATTAGTTATCTAACTCAAAACAACACGCTAGCATGCAAAGATTAATTTATTAGCTAGCTAGTTAGCTAAAAAAGCACTAACAAATGAATATTTGCATAATAGCATGTTGTTAGATAACTAATGTGTCATGGCGAGAAGATAGTACTTTTTTAGCTAACTAGCTAGCTACCTTCTCGCCATGATACATTAATTATCTAAATCATAACAACATGCTAGCATGCAAAGATTCATTTGTTAGTGCTTTTTTAGCTATCTAGCTGGCTAACAAATTAATCTTTGCATGCTAGCATGTTGTTATGAGTTAGATAACTAATGTATCATGGCGAGAATATAGTTCTTTTTAGCTAACTACTTGCTATATTCTTGCCATGATACATTAGTTATCTAACGCCATGATAACTAATGTATCATGGCGAGAATATAGTTAATTTTAGCTAACTACTTGCTATATTCTCGCCATGATACATTAGTTATCTAACTCATAGCATGCTAGTATGCAAAGATTCCTTTGTTAGCTAGCTAGTTAGCTAAAAAATCACTATCTGCTCACCATGATACAATAGTTACCTAACTCAGTCATAACAACATGCTAGCATGCAAATATTCATTTGTTAAATCAATCAATCAATCAATCAATGTTTATTTATATAGCCCTAAATCACAAGTGTCTCAAAGGGCTGTACAAGCCACAACGACATCCTCGGTACAGAGCCCACATACGGGCAAGGAAAAACTCACCCCAGTGGGACGTCGGTGAATGACTATGAGAAACCTTGGAGAGGACCGCATATGTGGGTAACCCCCCCCCCCCTCTAGGGGAGACCGAAAGCAACGGATGTCGAGTGGGTCTGACATAACATTGTGAAAGTCCAGTCCACAGTGGATCCAACACAAATAGCTAGTTAGCTAAAAAAAAAAAAAAAAAAAAAGCACTAACAAATGAATCTTTGCATAATAGCATGTTGTTAGATAACTAATGTATCATGGCGTGCTTTTTAGCTAACTAGCTGGCTATCTTCTCGCCATGATACATCAATTATCTAACTCATAACAACATGCTAATATGCAAAGATTCATTTGTTAGTGCTTTTTTTTTTTAGCTAACTAGCTAGTTACCAATTGAATATTTGCATGCCGGCATGTTTTTATGACTGAGTTAGATAACTAATGTATCATGGTGAGAAGATAGTGCTTTTTTAGCTAACTAGCTAGCTATCTTCTCGCCATGATACATTAGTTATCTAACTCATAAACAACATGATAGCATGCAAATATGAATTTGTTAGCTAGCTAGTTAGCTAAAAAGCACTATATTCTCGCCATGATACATTAGTTATCTAACTCATAAACAACATGATAGCATGCAAATATGAATTTGTTAGCTAGCTAGTTAGCTAAAAAGCACTATATTCTCGCCATGATACATTAGTTATCTAACTCATAGCATGCTAGTATGCAAAGATTCCTTTGTTAGCTAGCTAGTTAGCTAAAAAAGCACTATCTTCTCGCCATGATACATTAGTTACCTAACTCAGTCATAACAACATGCCAGCATGCAAATATTCATTTGTTAAATAGCTAGTTAGCTAAAAAAAAAAAAAAGCACTAACAAATGAATCTTTGCATAATAGCATGTTGTTAGATAACTAATGTATCATGGCGAGAAGATAGTGCTTTTTTAGCTAACTAGCTGGCTATCTTCTCGCCATGATACATCAATTATCTAACTCATAACAACATGCTAATATGCAAAGATTCATTTGTTAGTGCTTTTTTTTTTTAGCTAACTAGCTAGCTACCAAATGAATATTTGCATGCCGGCATGTTTTTATGACTGAGTTAGATAACTAATGTATCATGGTGAGAAGATAGTGCTTTTTTAGCTAACTAGCTAGCTATCTTCTCGCCATGATACATTAGTTATCTAACTCATAAACAACATGATAGCATGCAAATATGAATTTGTTAGCTAGCTAGTTAGCTAAAAAGCACTATATTCTCGCCATGATACATTAGTTATCTAAAGCATAACAACATGCTAGCATGCAAAGATTCATTTGTTAGCTAGCTAGTTAGCTAAAAAAGCACTATCTTCTCGCCATTTACATTAGTTATCTAACTCATAACAACATGCTAGCACGCAAAGATTCCTTTGTTAGTGCTTTTTTTTTTAACTAACTGGCCAGGTATCTTCTCACCATGATACATTAGTTATCTAACTGAAAACAACACGCTAGCATGCAAAGATTAATTTATTAGCTAGCTAGTTAGCTAAAAAAGCACTAACAAATGAATATTTGCATAATAGCATGTTGTTAGATAACTAATGTATCATGGCGAGAAGATAGTACTTTTTTAGCTAACTAGCTAGCTACCTTCTCGCCATGATACATTAATTATCTAAATCATAACAACATGCTAGCATGCAAAGATTCATTTGTTAGTGCTTTTTTAGCTATCTAGCTAGCTAACAAATGAATCTTTGCATGCTAGCATGTTGTTATGAGTTAGATAACTAATGTATCATGGCGAGAATATAGTTCTTTTTAGCTAACTACTTGCTATATTCTTGCCATGATACATTAGTTATCTAACGCCATGATAACTAATGTATCATGGCGAGAATATAGTTAATTTTAGCTAACTACTTGCTATATTCTCGCCATGATACATTAGTTATCTAACTCATAGCATGCTAGTATGCAAAGATTCCTTTGTTAGCTAGCTAGTTAGCTAAAAAAGCACTATCTTCTCGCCATGATACATTAGTTACCTAACTCAGTCATAACAACATGCCAGCATGCAAATATTCATTTGTTAAATAGCTAGTTAGCTAAAAAAAAAAAAAAGCACTAACAAATGAATCTTTGCATAATAGCATGTTGTTAGATAACTAATGTATCATGGCGAGAAGATAGTGCTTTTTTAGCTAACTAGCTGGCTATCTTCTCGCCATGATACATCAATTATCTAACTCATAACAACATGCTAATATGCAAAGATTCATTTGTTAGTGCTTTTTTAGCTATCTAGCTAGCTAACAAATGAATCTTTGCATGCTAGCATGTTGTTATGAGTTAGATAACTAATGTATCATGGCGAGAATATACTTCTTTTTAGCTAACTACTTGCTATATTCTTGCCATGATACATTAGGTATCTAACTGAAAACAACACGCTAGCATGCAAAGATTAATTTATTAGCTAGCTAGTTAGCTAAAAAAGCACTAACAAATGAATATTTGCATAATAGCATGTTGTTAGATAACTAATGTATCATGGCGAGAAGATAGTACTTTTTTAGCTAACTAGCTAGCTACCTTCTCGCCATGATACATTAATTATCTAAATCATAACAACATGCTAGCATGCAAAGATTCATTTGTTAGTGCTTTTTTAGCTATCTAGCTAGCTAACAAATGAATCTTTGCATGCTAGCATGTTGTTATGAGTTAGATAACTAATGTATCATGGCGAGAATATAGTTCTTTTTAGCTAACTACTTGCTATATTCTTGCCATGATACATTAGTTATCTAACGCCATGATAACTAATGTATCATGGCGAGAATATAGTTAATTTTAGCTAACTACTTGCTATATTCTCGCCATGATACATTAGTTATCTAACTCATAGCATGCTAGTATGCAAAGATTCCTTTGTTAGCTAGCTAGTTAGCTAAAAAAGCACTATCTTCTCGCCATGATACATTAGTTACCTAACTCAGTCATAACAACATGCCAGCATGCAAATATTCATTTGTTAAATAGCTAGTTAGCTAAAAAAAAAAAAAAGCACTAACAAATGAATCTTTGCATAATAGCATGTTGTTAGATAACTAATGTATCATGGCGAGAAGATAGTGCTTTTTTAGCTAACTAGCTGGCTATCTTCTCGCCATGATACATCAATTATCTAACTCATAACAACATGCTAATATGCAAAGATTCATTTGTTAGTGCTTTTTTTTTTTTAGCTAACTAGCTAGCTACCAAATGAATATTTGCATGCCGGCATGTTTTTATGACTGAGTTAGATAACTAATGTATCATGGTGAGAAGATAGTGCTTTTTTAGCTAACTAGCTAGCTATCTTCTCGCCATGATACATTAGTTATCTAACTCATAAACAACATGATAGCATGCAAATATGAATTTGTTAGCTAGCTAGTTAGCTAAAAAGCACTATATTCTCGCCATGATACATTAGTTATCTAAAGCATAACAACATGCTAGCATGCAAAGATTCATTTGTTAGCTAGCTAGTTAGCTAAAAAAGCACTATCTTCTCGCCATTTACATTAGTTATCTAACTCATAACAACATGCTAGCACGCAAAGATTCCTTTGTTAGTGCTTTTTTTTTTAACTAACTGGCCAGGTATCTTCTCACCATGATACATTAGTTATCTAACTGAAAACAACACGCTAGCATGCAAAGATTAATTTATTAGCTAGCTAGTTAGCTAAAAAAGCACTAACAAATGAATATTTGCATAATAGCATGTTGTTAGATAACTAATGTATCATGGCGAGAAGATAGTACTTTTTTAGCTAACTAGCTAGCTACCTTCTCACCATGATACATTAATTATCTAAATCATAACAACATGCTAGCATGCAAAGATTCATTTGTTAGTGCTTTTTTAGCTATCTAGCTAGCTAACAAATGAATCTTTGCATGCTAGCATGTAGTTATGAGTTAGATAACTAATGTATCATGGCGAGAATATAGTTCTTTTTAGCTAACTACTTGCTATATTCTCGCCATGATACATTAGTTATCTAACGCCATGATAACTAATGTATCATGGCGAGAATATAGTTAATTTTAGCTAACTACTTGCTATATTCTCGCCATGATACATTAGTTATCTAACTCATAGCATGCTAGTATGCAAAGATTCCTTTGTTAGCTAGCTAGTTAGCTAAAAAAGCACTATCTTCTCGCCATGATACATTAGTTACCTAACTCAGTCATAACAACATGCTAGCATGCAAATATTCATTTGTTAAATAGCTAGTTAGCTAAAAAAAAAAAAAAAAAAAAAAAGCACTAACAAATGAATCTTTGCATACCGTATTTCCTTGAATAGCCGCAGGGGCGTTAATTAATTTAAAACCTCCTGTCACACCTGCGTTTACCGGAAACCGGCGGGATGGCCGTGCATGCGGTAATTATTTTAAAACCTCTTCTCACTCCGGCGTTTACCAAAAGGAATCCATAAAATTTAGGCGTGCGCTTTGAGTGTGATGTAAGCATACCATCATGAAAAGCACATTTAATTAAAAAAACGTTATTATGGTCTTACCTGTACTTATAAATGGAGTCCATTTGCAGCTCCTTCTGACCAAAAGCATCGATAACTTGTTTATAGAAGTCTTCCTTATTTTCTTTCTTCAGTTTTAAAAGTCTCTGTTTCGATGGAGATATTCCTTTAATTATTACATCCTGCTTCGATTGAAAGTCCAGTTTAGAAAACTGTTTTATTTTAGATACCGGTATGAAATCCTTGTTAAAAGAAAAAAAAATCTCTTGCTGCGTGTGTTCACTTCTTCTGCAGTACCGGAAGTCGCAAGAAGGATCACTAGCGCGGCAGCGCCCTCTACCACCAGGAGGCGGGAGTCATTTAATGACTTATACAGTATTTCACACACGCAGCTACGGTATATTAATAAAACATAGCTGCTTACTGTTCTCTTTAACATACTGTACCGGTAATCAATAGCTTGGACCTTAAATCCTACTGAAAAGCTCTTTATCTTTTTTCCTTTGTGCGATTGTAAACTACTGAAAGCAGCTTCCTTTTTTTTTTTTTTTTTTTTTTTTTTTTTTTTAAAGTTTTATTTATACATTTCAACATTTCAACAATCAAATAAGTACAAAAGTAGTACAAAACAGTACAAAAAGAATACAAAGCAGCGCCAGGGGGTTATAAATTCCAAGTAACTAAAATAGAATGCAAAAAAACATATATATAATATAAACAAAGTGCAAAGCCATAGGCTCACTCAATCTGAAAGCAGCTTCCTCCATTTTGAAAATGAGGACAGATGCGTCACTCGTGACGTAACGAATTTGACCCGGTGGAAGTTCTAGACATATGTTAAATATTTTGCGAAACGAGTTTGACCCGGCGAAAATTATAGACATGCGATAATAAAATTAATATTTTGCGAAACGAATTTGATCCAGCTTCAATAATAAACCGGCGATAAGGCCAAGCATGCGTTAATTATTTTGAAAAACGAGTTTGACCCGGCAGTAATTCTAGACGTGCGAATACTATATTCCCTGCGCCAATTCAAGGAAATACGGTAATAGCATGTTGTTAGATAACTAATGTATCATGGCGTGCTTTTTTAGCTAACTAGCTGGCTATCTTCTCGCCATGATACATCAATTATCTAACTCATAACAACATGCTAATATGCAAAGATTCATTTGTTAGTGCTTTTTTTTTTAGCTAACTAGCTAGTTACCAAATGAATATTTGCATGGCGGCATGTTTTTATGACTGAGTTAGATAACTAATGTATCATGGTGAGAAGATAGTGCTTTTTTAGCTAACTAGCTAGCTATCTTCTCGCCATGATACATTAGTTATCTAACTCATAAACAAGATGATAGCATGCAAATATGAATTTGTTAGCTAGCTAGTTAGCTAAAAAGCACTATATTCTCGCCATGATACATTAGTTATCTAACTCACAACAACATGCTAGCATGCAAAGATTCATTTGTTAGCTAGCTAGTTAGCTAAAAAAGCACTATCTTCTCGCCATTTACATTAGTTATCTAACTCATAACAACATGCTAGCACGCAAAGATTCCTTTGTTAGTGCTTTTTTTTTTTAACTAACTGGCCAGGTATCTTCTCACCATGATACATTAGTTATCTAACTCAAAACAACACGCTAGCATGCAAAGATTAATTTATTAGCTAGCTAGTTAGCTAAAAAAGCACTAACAAATGAATATTTGCATAATAGCATGTTGTTAGATAACTAATGTATCATGGCGAGAAGATAGTACTTTTTTAGCTAACTAGCTAGCTACCTTCTCGCCATGATACATTAATTATCTAAATCATAACAACATGCTAGCATGCAAAGATTCATTTGTTAGTGCTTTTTTAGCTATCTAGCTAGCTAACAAATGAATCTTTGCATGCTAGCATGTTGTTATGAGTTAGATAACTAATGTATCATGGCGAGAATATAGTTCTTTTTAGCTAACTACTTGCTATATTCTTGCCATGATACATTAGTTATCTAACGCCATGATAACCAATGTATCATGGCGATAATATAGTTAATTTTAGCTAACTACTTGCTATATTCTCGCCATGATACATTAGTTATCTAACTCATAGCATGCTAGTATGCAAAGATTCCTTTGTTAGCTAGCTAGTTAGCTAAAAAAAAGCACTATCTTCTCGCCATGATACATTAGTTACCTAACTCAGTCATAACAACATGCTAGCATGCAAATATTCATTTGTTAAATAGCTAGTTAGCTAAAAAAGCACTATATTCTCGCCATGATACATTAGTTACCTAACTCAGTCATAACAACATGCTAGCATGCAAATATTCATTTGTTAAATAGCTAGTTAGCTAAAAAAAAAAAAAAAAAAAAAAAAAAAAAAAAAAAAAGCACTAACAAATGAATCTTTGCATAATAGCATGTTGTTAGATAACTAATGTATCATGGCGAGAAGATAGTGCTTTTTTAGCTAACTAGCTGGCTATCTTCTCGCCATGATACATCAATTATCTAACTCATAACAACATGCTAATATGCAAAGATTCATTTGTTAGTGCTTTTTTTTTTTAGCTAACTAGCTAGTTACCAAATGAATATTTGCATGCCGGCATGTTTTTATGACTGAGTTAGATAACTAATGAATCATGGTGAGAAGATAGTGCTTTTTTAGCTAACTAGCTAGCTATCTTCTCGCCATGATACATTAGTTATCTAACTCATAAACAACATGCTAGCCTGCAAATATGAATTTGTTAGCTAGCTAGTTAGCTAAAAAGCACTATATTCTCGCCATGATACATTAGTTATCTAACTCATAAACAACATGATAGCCTGCAAATATGAATTTGTTAGCTAGCTAGTTAGCTAAAAAGCACTATATTCTCGCCATGATACATTAGTTATCTAACTCATAGCATGCTAGTATGCAAAGATTCCTTTGTTAGCTAGCTAGTTAGCTAAAAAAGCACTATCTTCTCGCCATGATACATTAGTTACCTAACTCAGTCATAACAACATGCCAGCATGCAAATATTCATTTGTTAAATAGCTAGTTAGCTAAAAAAAATTTTAAAAAAAGCACTAACAAATGAATCTTTGCATAATAGCATGTTGTTAGATAACTAATGTATCATGGCGAGAAGATAGTGCTTTTTTAGCTAACTAGCTGGCTATCTTCTCGCCATGACACATCAATTATCTAACTCATAACAACATGCTAATATGCAAAGATTCATTTGTTAGTGCTTTTTTTTTTTTAGCTAACTAGCTAGTTACCAATTGAATATTTGCATGCCGGCATGTTTTTATGACTGAGTTAGATAACTAATGAATCATGGTGAGAAGATAGTGCTTTTTTAGCTAACTAGCTAGCTATCTTCTCGCCATGATACATTAGTTATCTAACTCATAAACAACATGCTAGCCTGCAAATATGAATTTGTTAGCTAGCTAGTTAGCTAAAAAGCACTATATTCTCGCCATGATACATTAGTTATCTAACTCATAAACAACATGATAGCCTGCAAATATGAATTTGTTAGCTAGCTAGTTAGCTAAAAAGCACTATATTCTCGCCATGATACATTAGTTATCTAACTCATAGCATGCTAGTATGCAAAGATTCCTTTGTTAGCTAGCTAGTTAGCTAAAAAAGCACTATCTTCTCGCCATGATACATTAGTTACCTAACTCAGTCATAACAACATGCCAGCATGCAAATATTCATTTGTTAAATAGCTAGTTAGCTAAAAAAAAAATTTAAAAAAGCACTAACAAATGAATCTTTGCATAATAGCATGTTGTTAGATAACTAATGTATCATGGCGAGAAGATAGTGCTTTTTTAGCTAACTAGCTGGCTATCTTCTCGCCATGATACATCAATTATCTAACTCATAACAACATGCTAATATGCAAAGATTCATTTGTTAGTGCTTTTTTTTTTTTTAGCTAACTAGCTAGTTACCAAATGAATATTTGCATGCCGGCATGTTTTTATGACTGAGTTAGATAACTAATGTATCATGGTGAGAAGATAGTGCTTTTTTAGCTAACTAGCTAGCTATCTTCTCGCCATGATACATTAGTTATCTAACTCATAAACAACATGCTAGCATGCAAATATGAATTTGTTAGCTAGCTAGTTAGCTAAAAAGCACTATATTCTCGCCATGATACATTAGTTATCTAACTCATAAACAACATGATAGCATGCAAATATGAATTTGTTAGCTAGCTAGTTAGCTAAAAAGCACTATATTCTCGCCATGATACATTAGTTATCTAACTCATAGCATGCTAGTATGCAAAGATTCCTTTGTTAGCTAGCTAGTTAGCTAAAAAAGCACTATCTTCTCGCCATGATACATTAGTTACCTAACTCAGTCATAACAACATGCCAGCATGCAAATATTCATTTGTTAATAGCTAGTTAGCTAAAAAAAAAAAAAAAAAAAAAAAGCACTAACAAATGAATCTTTGCATAATAGCATGTTGTTAGATAACTAATGTATCATGGCGAGAAGATAGTGCTTTTTTAGCTAACTAGCAGACTATCTTCTCGCCATGATACATCAATTATCTAACTCATAACAACATGCTAATATGCAGATTCATTTGTTAGTGTTTTTTTTTTTTTAGCTAACTAGCTAGTTACCAAATGAATATATGCATGCCGGCATGTTTTTATGACTGAGTTAGATAACTAATGTATCATGGTGAGAAGTTTTAGCTAACTAGCTAGCTATCTTCTCGCCATGATACATTAGTTATCTAACTCATAAACAACATGCTAGCATGCAAATATGAATTTGTTAGCTAGCTAGTTAGCTAAAAAGCACTATATTCTCGCCATGATACATTAGTTATCTAACTCACAACAACATGCTAGCATGCAAAGATTCATTTGTTAGCCAGCTAGTTAGCTAAATAAGAAAACTCAACCTAGCAACTTGGCTCAGTGACAATGTTCATTCGTTAGCGGGTGGGCTGATTGCCAATGACGACTGAGCAGCTAATAGATTGTTCAGCATGGAGGAGGGTAACAGTAGATTGATTGTTCTGGTGAATGGTAATTATTAAAGCTGTTGTTTCCGGGGCCCTGTGTACGCTGCTCTTCTCATTTGTCGGGCTTTGTTGTCGCTGGCTACTAATTACGAGCCTCGACCCTGGAGCCTTGGGCCTCGGGAAGGCCAAGTTGGACGCGTCCCCGCGGGTGGGCGCCGGCCGTCCCTCACCGCCGCTATTAGCATCCACGCTAGCTCCACTTGGCAGCCGCCATCGGCGCCCGGCTGACTCACCGCTTACCTGGATGAGCGCTTGTCACGGTACCCTCGTGGGCGCTCATTGTCTTACGGGCGCTCCTGGGGACTGGCTGCGCTAATAATAATAATTACTCCTGGAGTACCAACCTGTGCAGCCATGTTTGCAGGTTGCAGGCCCCGAGGTGCTGACGAGTGCGAGAATTAATACGAATGCATCGATGGTAATCTGTTGAAGGAACAATGGCGTTTTGTGGGTATTCAACCACAACCCCTGGCAAAAATGGTGGAGTCATCAGTCTTGCAGTTTTGCATTCATTGTGTCTTCTACTTTTTCTTTGCTCCAGCCTCTGCTAATTTTGTTTCGTTATTTTCGGGCCCAGACCCAACAGAGCCATAGATTAGAAGTGGTTGTTATGGTTATTTTTAGCATTATTTTACATTCCAGGAAACAAACAAAGACAGTACAAACCTTGATTAACCTTAAAGGCCTACTGAAATGAAATTTGTGTATTTAAACGGGGATAGCAGATCCATTCTATGTGTCATACTTGATCATTTTGCGATATTGCCATATTTTTGCTGAAAGGATTTAGTATAGAACAACGACGATAAAGTTCGCAACTTTTGGTATCTGATAAAAAAAAGGCTTGCCCCTACCGGAAGTAGCGTGACGTAGTCAGTTGAACATATACGCAAAGTTCCCTATTGTTTACAATGATGGCCGCATGAAGTGAGAGAGATTCGGACCGAGAAAGCGACAATTTCCCCATTACTTTGAGCGAGGATGAAAGATTTGTGGATGAGTAAAGTGCAAGTGAAGGACTAGTGGGGAGTTGAAGCTATTCAGATAGGGAAGATGCTGTGAGAGCCGGGGGTGACCTGATATTCAGCTGGGAATGACTACAACAGTAAATAAACACAAGACATATATATACTCTATTAGCCACAACACAACCAGGCTTATATTTAATATGCCACAAATTAATCCTGCATAATAACACCTGCGTGTTTGTTATGCTAGCTCCTAGCTCCTCTGCTAGCTCCTAGCTCCATAGAACACGCCAATACAATTCAAACACCTGATCAACACACACAATCACTCAGCCCAAAAGACCGTTCACCTAACCCAAGGTTCATAAAGCTTATATATTTTTAAAAAGTTACGTACGTGACGCGCACGTACGGTACGGTACGTGTTATGCTAGCTCCTAGCTCCTCTGCTAGCTCCTAGCTCCATAGAACACGCCAATACAATTCAAACACCTGATCAACACACACAATCACTCAGCCCAAAAGACCGTTCACCTAACCCAAGGTTCATAAAGCTTATATATTTTAAAAAAGTTACGTACATACGCAAAAAAAAGCCAAAGCTGCATACTCACAGTAGCACGTCTGCGTCTTTGTCATCCAAATCAAAGTAATCCTGGTAAGAGTCTGTGTTGTCCCAGTTCTCTACAGGCGTCTGTGTATCGAAGTCAAAAGTCCTCCTGGTTAGAGTCTCTGTTATCCGAGTTCTTCCATCTTGACTGCATCTTTCGGGAATGTAAACAAAGAAGCGCCGGCTGTGTACTGTTGTGGCTGACTACGTTCGAAAAATATGTCCATTTCGCACCGACAACTTTCTTCTTTGCTTGCTCGGCTTCCTTCTCCATAATGCAATGAACATGATTGCAACAGATTCACGAACACAGATGTCCAGAATACTGTGGAATTATGAAATGAAAACAGAGCTTTTTCGTATCGGCTTCAATGTGGAAGGCATACCCGTGTTCGCCGGTATACGTCACGCGCATACGTCATCCTCAGAGGCGTTTCGAACCGGAAGTTTAGCGGCAAATTTAAAATGTCACTTTATAAGTTAACCCGGCCGTATTGGCATGTGTTATAATGTTAAGATTTCATCATTGATATATAAACTATCAGACTGCGTGGTCGGTAGTAGTGGCTTTCAGTAGGCCTTTAAAGGCCTACTGAAATGAAATTTGTGTATTTAAACGGGGATAGCAGATCCATTCTATGTGTCATACTTGATCATTTTGCGATATTGCCATATTTTTGCTGAACGGATTTAGTAGAGAACATCGACGATAAAGTTCGCAACTTTTGGTCGCTGATAAAAAAAAAAGCCTTGCCTGTACCGGAAGTAGCGTGACGTCACAGGTTGAAGGGCTCCTCACATTTGCACATTGTTTACACCAGCAGCGAGAGCGATTCGGACCGAGAAAGCGACAATTTCCCCATTCATTTGAGCGAGGATGAAAGATTTGTGGATGAGGAACGTGAGAGTGAAGGACTAGAGTGCAGTGCAGGACGCATCTTTTTTTCGCTCTGACCGTAACTTAGGTACAAGCTGGCTCATTGGATTCCACACTCTCTCCTTTTTCTATTGTGGATCACGGATTTGTATTTTAAACCACCTCGGATACTATATCCTCTTGAAAATGAGAGTCGAGAACGCGAAATGGACATTCACAGTGACTTTTATCTCCACGACAATACATCCGCGAAGCACTTTAGCTACGGAGCTAACGTGATAGCATCGGGCTTAACTGCAGATAGAAAAAAAAGAAATAAACCCCTGACTGGAAGGATAGACAGAAGATCAACAATACTATTAAACCATGGACATGTAACTACACGGTTAATGCTTTCCAGCCTGGCAAAGTTTAACAATGCTGTTGCTAACAACGCCATTGAAGCTAACTTAGCAACGGGACCTCACAGAGCTATGCTAAAAACATTAGCTATCCACCTAAGCCAGCCAGCCCTCATCTGCTCATCAACACCCGTGCTCACCTGCGTTCCAGCGATCGACGGAGCCACGAAGGACTTCACCCGATCATCGATGCGGTCGGCGGCTAGCGTCGGCTAGCGCGTCTGCTATCCAAGTCAAATTCCTCCTGGTTGTGTTGCTGCAGCCAGCCGCTAATACACCGATCGCACCTACAACTTTCTTCTTTGCAGTCTTCATTGTTCATTAAACAAATTGCAAAAGATTCACCAACACAGATGTCCAGAATTCTGTGGAATTTTCACGATGAAAACCGAGCTTTTTGTATTGGATACAATGTGACCGAATACTTCCGTTTCAACGATTGACGTCACACGCATACGTCATCATAAATAGACGTTTTCAACCAGAAGTTTCGCGGGAAATTTAAAATTGCACTTTATAAGTTAAATTTCCCGCTAAACTTCCGGTTCGAAACGCCTCTGAGGGTTGACGTATGCGCGTGACGTCAATCATTGAAACGGAAGTATTCGGACACCATTGAAGTCAATACGAAATAGCTCTCTTTTCATCTCATTATTCCACAGTATTCTGGACATCTGTGTTGGTGAATCTGTTGCAATTTGTTCATTGCATTATGGAGAAAGAAGCTGATTAAGCAAAGAAGAAAGTTGTCGGTGCGAAGTGTCTATTTTGCGAGGGAAGTCAGCAACAACACGCTTCTTTGTTTACATTCCCGAAAGATGCAGTCAAGATGGAAGAACTCGGACAACAGAGACTCTTACCAGGAGGACTTTGATTTGGATACACAGTTGCGATAACGTGAGTACACAGCTGCGCTTCCAAACATTTGATCGCTTGCTATAACTAGCTCGAGCTAGTAGCTAGGAGCTAGGAGCTAGCATTAGGATTAATTTGTGGCATATTAAATATAAGCCTGGTTGTGTTGTGGCTAATAGAGTATATATATGTCTTGTGTTTATTTACTGTTGTAGTCATTCCCAGCTGAATATCAGGTCCCACCCGCGCGCTTCCAAACATTTGATTGCTTGCCCGTACGTGCGTGTCACGTACGTAACTTTGATTAAATATATAAGCTTTATGAACCTTGGGTTAGGTGAACGGTGGTTTGGGCTGAGTGATTGTGTGTGTTGATCAGGTGTTTGAATTGTATTGGCGGGTTATATATACGGGATCCCGTCCATATTACCCGCTCGAGCTATAACTAGCTCGAGCTAGTAGCTAGTAGCTAGGAGCTAGGAGCTAGCATAACAAACACCTAGGTGTTTTTATGCGGGATTAATTTGTGGCATATTAAATTATAAGCCTGGTTGTGTTGTGGCTAATAGAGTATATATATGTCTTGTGTTTATTTACTGTTGTAGTCATTCACCCGCGCGCTTCCAAACATTTGATTGCTTGCCAGTACGTGCGTGTCATGTACGTAACTTTGATTAAATATATAAGCTTTATGAACCTTGGGTTAGGTGAACGGTTGTTTGGGCTGAGTGAGTGTGTGTGTTGTGCAGGTGTTTGAATTGTATTGGCGGGTTATATATACAGGATCCCGTCCATATTACCCGCTCGAGCTATAACTAGCTCGAGCTAGTAGCTAGGAGCTAGGAGCTAGCATAACAAACACCTAGGTGTTTTTATGCGGGATTAATTTGTGGCATATTAAATATAAGCCTGGTTGTGTTGTGGCTAATAGAGTATATATATGTCTTGTGTTTATTTACTGTTGTAGTCATTTCCAGCTGAATATCAGGTCACCCCCGGCTCTCACAGCATCTTCCACTCCCCACTAGTCCTTCACTTGCACTTTCCTCATTTAAAAATATTTCATCCTCGCTCAAAGTAATGGGGAAATTGTCGCTTTCTCGGTCCGAATCTCTCTCACTTCATGCGGCCATCATTGTAAACAATAGGGAACTTTGCGTATATGTTCAATTGACTACGTCACGCTACTTCCGGTAGGGGCAAGCCTTTTTTTTATCAGATACCAAAAGTTGCGATCTTTATCGTCGTTGTTCTATACTAAATCCTTTCAGCAAAAATATGGCAATATCGCAAAATGATCAAGTATGACACATAGAATAGATCTGCTATCCCCGTTTAAATAAAAAAAATTCATTTCAGTAGGCCTTTAAATGCATGGATGTTTGTCTATACCAGAGGTGTGCAAACCTTTTGGCTTGGGGGCCGCATTGGGCTAAAAAAATTTCCTCGAGGGCCGAAAGCCGTATTTTCCGGACTATAAGGCGCACTTAAAATCTTTTTTTTTCCTCAAAACTCGACAGTATAACCCGTTGCGCCTAATGTAAGGAAAAAGTTTGGTTGAGCTTACCCACCTCGAAGCTATTTTATTTGATACATGGTGTAATGATAAGTGTGACCAGTAGATAGCAGTGAAACATAAGAGATATGTGTAGACTACAATATGACTCAAGTAAACAACACCGACATATTATATGTTCCATTGAAAATATAGAACATTACACACGGCGCTCAAAAATCCATCAAAATGTTTTAGTACGACTTTGGTAAGCTATGAAGCCACACAGCTTGATGTGCTTCAACATAGGAGTATTATTATGGTGTTTGTATAAGGTAAGACATATTAAGTATCGCAATATTATGCAAAAGTATATTTTCTTACCTTCTGACAACAACAACTACAACAAAATAACAACATCAGCAAATAGGATATGTACAAATATGATGGTAAAAGTGTTAGCAAATAAGCAGTTAGTGAAATAAATAATAATACCGAAATGACAATGAGCATTGTTACACTACAAATGGATCAATACAAATACCAATAGAAATAGCACTATTGATAATGAACAATAACAATAATTACCTCTATTATCAACAATACATATATGTAATGATAACTTGAAATAAAAAAGAAAGCAAATAAATGGAGGGGAAGAAAGAGAAGCAACCTATATTAACCTTGTAGATTGTTATAGTCAACATAGGTTAAGCTTTGTCAGTGTGACAAGTGTTACCCAGTTTACCCTAGGGCAACAACGTTAATATATGTTTGATGAAACGTGATTGTATACATGAGTGTATGTATGTATATGTACTTGTGTATGTACAGTATGTGTATATGTGTGCTTGTACAGTGAATATATATGTATAGTATGTGTATATGTATGTTTGTGCAGTGAATATATATGTATAGTATGTGTATATGTATGTTTGTACAGTGAATGTATATGTATAGTATGTGTATATGTATGTTTGTACAGTGAATGTATATGTATAGTATGTGTATATGTATGTTTGTACAGTGAATGTATATGTACAGTATGTGTATATGTGTGCTTGTACAGTGAATATATATGTATAGTATGTGTATATGTATGTTTGTGCAGTGAATATATATGTATAGTATGTGTATATGTATGTTTGTACAGTGAATATATATGTATAGTATGTGTATATGTATGTTTGTACAGTGAATGTATATGTACATGTATGTGTATATGTATGTTTGTACAGTGAATGTATATGTACAGTATTTGTATATGTATGTTTGTACAGTGAATATATATGTATAGTATGTGTATATGTATGTTTGTACAGTGAATGTATATGTACAGTATGTGTATATGTATGTTTGTACAGTGAATGTATATGTACATGTATGTGTATATGTATGTTTGTACAGTGAATGTATATGTACAGTATGTGTATATGTGTGCTTGTACAGTGAATATATATGTATAGTATGTGTATATGTATGTTTGTGCAGTGAATATATATGTATAGTATGTGTATATGTATGTTTGTACAGTGAATATATATGTATAGTATGTGTATATGTATGTTTGTACAGTGAATGTATATGTACATGTATGTGTATATGTATGTTTGTACAGTGAATGTATATGTACAGTATTTGTATATGTATGTTTGTACAGTGAATATATATGTATAGTATGTGTATATGTATGTTTGTACAGTGAATGTATATGTACAGTATGTGTATATGTATGTTTGTACAGTGAATGTATATGTACATGTATGTGTATATGTATGTTTGTACAGTGAATGTATATGTACAGTATGTGTATATGTATGTTTGTACAGTGAATGTATATGTACATGTATGTGTATATGTACGTTTGTACAGTGAATGTCCGTGTGGATGCATGATCTTTGAGTGTGTAGGTATGTACTGGGGCGGTACACCTCGGTTGGTAGAGTGGTCGAGGGTTCCAGGTTCGATCCCCGCTGCAGCCATCCTAGTCACTGACGTTGTGTCCTTGTGCAAGACACTTTTACCCACCTGCTCCCAGTGCCACCCACCCTGGTTTAAAAATGTAACTCAGATATTGGGTTTCACAATGTAACGCGCTTTGAGTCACTAGAGAAAAGCGCTATATAAATATGATTCACTTCACTACTGTATTTGGGTATGTATGTGGGAGCGTAGGTACATATGTATGCATGTTTGTATGTATCAGTGTTTCCCACACATTCATTTATTTGTCGCGGCCCGCCACGAAAGAATTACGTCCGCCACAAATAAAATAAAATATATTTTTTTTGTTTGTTTGTTTTTGTCCTGTCCAGCTTCTCAGGCAAATCATATAGTTGATGTAGATGCCCATATAGGCTGTTCAGATTTACTTTACAAAAGAGAAGTGTAGGATACTTCTCTTGTTGCCTTATTTGTATTTGACCACTACTGTTTTCTGTTTATTTGTTACTGACTGTGGCAGGACACCTCTGCCTCTGTTTCACTTTATGTTGCTGGTAAATAATATGGTTGTAGTAGTAGGCTAAAGTTAAATTATTTAGTATGCACTAATTAAAGGGGCAGATCTTTAAGAGACATTTTAGCTTTTATATTTTATAAGATATTTTTTTTTTAAGAACCACAATTAATAAATATATTTCAGTGAATAACTTCTGTATATAAATATGTACATAAAGTGTTGTAATTATATTGTAAAATGGATTGATGGACGTTTAAAACAAAACTGTTATTATTCATTAGTAAGTATACATTTTTTGAGCCTTTTTAGAGAAAATCATATCATTGTAGTAAATTATGCAAATTGCTCGATGATGTCATGGTGACCACGCCCATAGCCACGCCCCCACCGCCACAGGTATCTTGGCAGTTTATGGGAAACACTGATGTATGTATGAATACCGGTGAGTATGTGAGTATATATGTGTATGTGTAATATATTTGACTCCCAGTTTGTGCGGGAGCCAGAATACGGCCCCCGCCACCCAGAGAACCCAACCCACAAACAGCAGGTGTGGCCCCCAGGAAACCAGGGATCACAGGCCCCACGCAGCCAGGCCGGCCAACAGCAGGAGCCCCCAGGGCCCGGCCCACCGTGCCGCCAGCAGCAGGCCGTAGACAGACAGAGGCAGAGGACAAGGCACGGGAGAAGCAGGAGACAGCAACACATGAGAAAATTGGTCATGTGACAATTTCCTGTTTCTCTCCACTCAACTTGTCCTTGAACTTTGACACCTGTCGTGTCTGCTTGCGATTGCCAGCCCCTTTTTCATTTTGTGTGTAACACACACACACAAACACACACACACACCCACGTCCCACCGGAGGTGAGTTCAGGCGTCAGGGGAGCTTCTTATTTTCCAGCACACACAGCAGATCCGTCCAGTGCCAACGAGCTCATTAAGTACGCTAACTAGTTGGAAGAGAACGAGGACGATGATGAAGAAGAAGAGATGAGCAGGCTAAGGATGAGTGACATGTTGGTGACGCAAACATTTTAGTGCGTCTCATTCTTTTAATGTGTAGGTTGTTTGTTTGTTTTTGTTTGTGTAAGCTACATGAGATACCGGAATTTCCCCAGAGGGGATTATTAAAAGATATTGCTATTTATATTTGTAGCATCATCATCAGACCGGTGACTTGAGCAGCAAATTCAAACAATTGGACTTTTATTTCGTCTTCCAAGATGTCGGATCGCAGTAGAACAAGGCAGTCCCATTCAGAACCTATTTCAAAGAGAAACGCGGTGGTGGAACATTCACAGCTCTTCACTTTTCCCACATTCTGTTATATCACAGCATTATTCCAAAATGGGGGAAAAAATCATGTTGGTCCTCAAAATTCTACGCACAATACCCCGTAATGACATGGTGAAAAGTTATTTTTCGAAATTTTTGCTAAGTTGTTAAAAATAAAACAAAAGAAGAAACACGTGATATGTTCCTACAGCTTAATTGGAGTCCACTTGAGGTAAATGTGGTTGGTTGGACATGACTTGGAACCAGAAGAATTGTCCGTAGACCTCCGAGACAGGATGGTCTCGAGGCACAAATCCGGGGAAGGGTACAAAGAAATATATGTTGCCTGAGAGTGGCCGCCATTAGGCCCGGCCCTAACCAATCTGGCGCCCTAGGCAAGATTTTAGGTGGCGCCCTCCCACATCGGCAGTGAAGTGTATATACTCACAAGAAACCGAATAGCTTGGTCTTTGACCTTTTTTTTTAACTTAAAGAAAGCAAATTAACAATCAGAATTATTAACAAGATAAAAAAAACTATGGATAAATAAATGAATACAAAAATTTAAAAATGAATATATGAAATACAATATTTTTACATACATAAACACAAAATAAAACGTGTCAACAAGTTGCATAAAATAAATTAAAAATACAATATAAATAAGGCACTGCACAAAACAAGATATCAAACCAGTATGACTTTAACAACTATATTACAAAAAAAGGGGATCCAACAGTGTTCTCTATTTGTGCTTTTTAATATTGCATTAACTAGAATGACTTACACATTACTGTACACCAGGGAGTACTGTAATTACCTAATGTTACATTATTATTTTCCATAACAATTTAGCCCCCTCCACAATATTAACCCGACGTTAAAACAGAACTAGCTATTTGTTGATTAGGAATTGCCGAATCATGTAACATTAGCTTAATGCTAAAGGTTACTATCACATTCTGTAACAGACAAATAATTTCATGTAGGCTAACGTTACCTACCTGCTACCTCTGTCTTTTTCTCGTTTCTCCTCCTCTTCTTTTCTATTTTTTTTTCCCTGGGCACCTGACAGTTTTGGCCGTTTTGACATCTTGTGTTGATTTTTTTATGTGGTGACGTCCAAAAAGAGTCATGATACGGGAAGGGAGGGGGCGCACCGTGCGGGGGGAGGGGGGCGTAATGTTGTAACAAATATAATTTCTATTAGATAGGCTTTACTTTGCATTTTAATTAACGTGGGATTATTTTATGTATTTAGAAATACATAAAATAAATCCGGGGAAGGGTACAAAGAAATATATGTTGCCTGAGAGTGGCCGCCATCAGGCGCTAACCAATCTGGCGCCCTAGGCAAGATTTTAGGTGGCGCCCTCCCACATCGGCAGTGAAGTGTATATACTCACAAGAAACCGAATAGCTTGGTCTTTGACCTTTTTTTTAACTTAAAGAAAACAAATTAACAATCAGAATTATTAACAAGATAAAAAAAAACTATGGATAAATAAATGAATACAAAAATTTAAAAATGAATATATGAAATACAATATTTTTTACATACATAAACACAAAATAAAACGTGTCAACAGGTTGCATAAAATAAATTAAAGATACAATATAAATAAGGCACTGCACAAAACAAGATATCAAACCAGTATGACTTTAACAACTATATTACAAAAAAAGGGGATCCAACAGTGTTCTATATTTGTGCTTTTTAATATTGCATTAACTAGAATGACTTACAAATTACTGTACACCAGGGAGTACTGTAATTACCTAATGTTACATTATTATTTTCCATAACAATTTAGCCCCCTCCACAATATTAACCCGACGTTAAAACAGAACTAGCTATTTATTGATTAGGAATTGCCGAATCATGTAACATTAGCTTAATGCTAAAGGTTACTATCACATTCTGTAACAGACAAATAATTTCATGTAGGCTAACGTTACCTACCTGCTACCTCTGTCTTTTTCTCGTTTCTCCTCCTCTTCTTTTCTATTTTTTTTTCCCTGGGCACCTGACAGTTTTGGCCGTTTTGACATCTTGTGTTGATTTTTTTATGTGGTGACGTCCAAAAAGAGTCATGATACGGGAAGGGGGGGGGGGGGGGGGGCGCACCGTGCGGGGGGAGGGGGGGCGTAATGTTGTAACAAATAATATTTCTATTAAATAGGCTTTACTTTGCATTTTAATTAACGTGGGATTATTTTATGTATTTAGAAATACATAAAATAAATCCGGGGAAGGGTACAAAGAAATATATGTTGCCTGAGAGTGGCCGCCATCAGGCGCTAACCAATCTGGCGCCCTAGGCAAGATTTTAGGTGGCGCCCTCCCACATCGGCAGTGAAGTGTATATACTCACAAGAAACCGAATAGCTTGGTCTTTGACCTTTTTTTTAACTTAAAGAAAACAAATTAACAATCAGAATTATTAACAAGATAAAAAAAAACTATGGATAAATAAATGAATACAAAAATTTAAAAATGAATATATGAAATACAATATTTTTTACATACATAAACACAAAATAAAACGTGTCAACAAGTTGCATAAAATAAATTAAAAATACAATATAAATAAGGCACTGCGCAAAACAAGATATCAAACCAGTATGACTTTAACAACTATATTACAAAAAAAGGGGATCCAACAGTGTTCTCTATTTGTGCTTTTTAATATTGCATTAACTAGAATGACTTACACATTACTGTACACCAGGGAGTACTGTAATTACCTAATGTTACATTATTATTTTACATAACAATTTAGCCCCCTCCACAATATTAACCCGACGTTAAAACAGAACTAGCTATTTATTGATTAGGAATTGCCGAATCATGTAACATTAGCTTAATGCTAAAGGTTACTATCACATTCTGTAACAGACAAATAATTTCATGTACGCTAACGTTACCTACCTGCTACCTCTGTCTTTTTCTCGTTTCTCCTCCTCTTCTTTTCTATTTTTTTTTTCCCTGGGCACCTGACAGTTTTGGCCGTTTTGACATCTTGTGTTGATTTTTTTATGTGGTGACGTCCAAAAAGAGTCATGATACTGGAAGGGGGGGGGCGCACCGTGCGGGGGGAGGGGGGGGCGTAATGTTGTAACAAATAATATTTCTATTAAATAGGCTTTACTTTGCATTTTAATTAACGTGGGATTATTTTATGTATTTAGAAATAATAGTACCAACTTTTTTATTTTTTTCCTCCAACATTTGTGGCACTGGCGTGGCGCCCCCTGATGGACGGCGCCCTTAGCATTTGCCTATACGGCCTAAGCCACGGGCCGGCCCTGGCCGCCGTCATCTCTACATGGAAGACGTTTGGAACCACCAGGACTGTTCCTGGAGCCGTCTAAACTGAGCGATCAGGGTAGATTGGCCCGAGTCAGGGAGGTGACCAAGAACCCCATAGTCACTCTGTCAGAACAACAACAGCATGCCTCTGTGGAGAGGGGAGAATCTTCTAGAAGGACACCAATCAGGCCTGTATGGTAGTGGTAGTAAAGTGCATCCGGCAGTGGAGGTTCCTCTATGGGGTCTTAACCCCTTTACTACTGTTACCCCAGGTGGCCCTTGGCAAAGGCCTAGTACCTGACCGCCCCCTAGCCAGGGATACGGTGAATACCTCAACGGCGGAGCAGGCGGAAGACGGTATATTTAAGAACTACCACACCGGCTGCGACGACGGAAGAAGGCTGCAGCAGAAAAGGGTCCCCAGTCGTCTTGGAACTCCATGCCACTGGACCCTGACCCGATTCTGTCAAGGATCGTGTGGTGACTGTCTGTGCACCAGTCTCCCCACGTTAAACTAAGTCACGCACAGGCATCTTCCATAAAGGGATACACCCCTACCAGGAGGATCGTCATACTTGTTCGAGTGACCGCCGATGATGATGGTGGTAGAGTGGCCAGACGGAAGCCAGTTCTTAGTAAAAAAAAGTTTGCCAAAACGCACCTGAAAGACTCTCAGATCATGAGAAACCGAATCCTCGTGTCTGATGAGACAAGGATTGAAGTCTTTGGCGTGAATGCCAGGCATTATGTTTGGAGGAAACCAGGCCAATACAGTGAAGCATGGTGGTGGCAGCATCATGGTCTGGGGATGGTTTTCGGCGGCAGGAACTGGGAGGACTAGTCAGCATAGAGGGAAAGATGAATGCAGCAATGTACGGAGACATCCTGGATGAAAACCTGCTCCAGGGGAGACGGTTCATCTTCTGATATCAAAGGAATGGCTTCAGGACACCTCTGTTGATGTCCTTGAGTGGGCCAGGTGGAGCCTGCAACCTACAAAACGGCGCATTTTAAAGAGACGGTCAGAAAGCGGCTTGAAGAAAAACATAATTTATATGCAACATTTGGACCAAAGAACCACCAATACATATTGTGTAGACCACGTTTTTTACCTCCGGTCTCAACTTTTTCATTGCCGAGGGCCTCGGGGTCCACTCAAATATTAACACTGAAATCCTAGTCTTGATTTGAATTATGTTCAATAACAATAAATATATATATATATATATATATATATATATATATATATATATATATATATATATATATATATATATATATATATATATATATATATATATATATATATATATATATATATATATAAATTATTTGCAATATTGTGAAAAAATTTTTTTAGGAATATTCTGTGAAAAAAATAATCTTACAAGACAATATGATGTACTTTTACAAGAACAAATACAAGACAAAATTTTAAAAAATGTACAAGATTAAAGTAAAAAATATTATGCTGAAAAACTGTCATTGTAAAAGAATTATGGTGGAATATTTTCAGCGAAAATATAAATAATTTATTAAAAATTTTAAATACACTCTGCTTTGTTTTTAATGGATTTATAGGCCTACTACGCGACTGTATTGCAATGTTGGTCATTATGGTGGTACTTGGAGAGCCAAAAGGTGGTACTCAGCCTCCTCCCACCCCGACGGGGTGGCATTTTTTATATATTTTTTTAGAAAAGCACAATATTGTGAGGAAAACGTTATTTTACAAGAAGTGTGTAAAAATATTTTAACCAAAAAGTTGTATTATTTTATTAATTTTACATGTATAAAGTCTAATACATTTAGAAGAAAAACATAATTTATCTTAGAAAATGATTTGCAACATTGTGAAAACATTTTTTTAGGAATATTCTGTGGAAAAAAAATGATCTTACAAGACAATATGATGTACTTTTACAAGAAAAAAATACAAGACAAAATAAAAAAAAATTACAAGATTAAAGTAAAAAATATCATGCTGAAAAACTGTCATAGTAAAAGAATTATGGTGGAATATTTTCAGCGAAAATATAAATAATTTATTAAAAATTTTAAATACACTCTTCTTTGTTTTTAATGGATTTATAGGCCTACTACGCGACTGTATTGTAATGTTGGTCATTATGGTGGTACTTGGAGAGCCAAGAGGTGGTACTCGGCCTCTTCCCACCCCGACGGAGCGGCGTTTTTTATATATTTTTTTAGAAAAGCACAATATTGTGAGGAAAAAGTTTTTTTTACAAGAAGTGTATAAAAATATTTTAAGCAAAAAGTATTATTATTTTAATCATTTTACATGTATAAAGTCTAATACATTTTGAAGAAAAACATGATTTATCTTAGAAAATGATTTGCAACATTGTGAAAACATTTTTTTAGGAATATTCTGTGAAAAGAATAATCTTACAAGACAATATGATGTACTTTTACAAGAAAAAATACAAGACAAAATTTTAAAATTTTACAATATTAAAGTAAAAAATATTATGCTGAAAATATATATATTTTATATGTATTTTAGGGAAAACGTTTTAATTTCTTTAAGAAAAAGTTATTAAATTCAAATATATTGTGGAAAAGTCTCTTTTTTTTAAAAAGTAAGTTGCAATATTGTGAGAAAATAACTTGTCATACAACAATTTTTTTAAATGTTCTGTTCTGAGAAAAGAAAATAATTTTACCAGCCAAAATTATTAGATAAACAACAGTATGGGAAAAAAGTGTTTTTTTGGGGGGAGGGGAAAAAATGTAGTAAAATTGAGGGAAAAAAGTTTATTGTAAAAGAATTGTGTTGGAATATTTTAAGAAAAAAATATTGTAAGAAAAATGTTATTTCTTGTTGTGTTTTGTTTTTAAGAAAAGATACGCCATTTTACATGATTAAAGTCAAATATATTTTGAAACAAGTCATATTTTTTTAAAAAGTTGCAAAATTATGAGAAAATAAGTGTTATACAATACATTTTAGGAATATTCTGAGAAAAAAAATTACAGGACAAAATTGTTTCAATTTACAGAATTAAAGTTAAAAATATTATGGTGAAAAATTGTCATTGTAAAAAAATTATGGTGGAATATTTTTAGCGAAAATATAAATAATTTATTAAAAATGTTAAATACACTCTGCCTTGTTTTTAATGGGTTTTTAGGCCTACTACGCAACTGTATTGTAATGTTGGTCATTATGGTGGTACTCGGAGAGCCAAGAGGTGGTACTCGGCCTCTTCCCGCCCCGACGGAGCGGCGTGCTTTATTTTAACGAGGCAAATAGATTCCTCGCTGCTGATGGCCTCGCTCTACCGCAAACTATTAGGAATTATTAAATGGACACATCTGTTTTTCATGGGCATCTAAAGTCACCTCCAATAACTGCCTGACGCGTTCATGGACCAAGGAACCCTCCACCCCACCCCCGCACAGTTGCTCATACTTCCACGTAAATGTTGTTTTCTTCACTTTATCTCATAGCTTTTATTTACGTCGAAGCCTCCTTTTTATCCCACCCCCCTTTTCTCCGTTTTAATAAAGTGCCATATGTGCACCGCGACGCCACTGGGGGCAGTTGCTGCAGTGCATTGTGGGAGCAAACAAGGAAGTTGGCAGGTGGGGTGATGCTCCCCGCTGAATAGAACATGATTAGATTGAAAACTTATGAGCCGCCTGAGGAGGTGGTGGTAGGTGGTAGGTGGTAGGTAGGGAGGGTGGGGGGGGGGGGGTGTAGGCAGGTAGGTTATCTACAGGCAGAACCTGCCATCTAGTGGTGGGAAATACACACAACACAATAATTAGCACTTTTGGTATTGGGGCAATTGTGTTGTGCAGACATCACTTGAATACAAGTGCAGTATGCCTGGTGGGATGCCTTGTGGTCATCTACCACTACAACCGAGTGGCTGTGGTCGTCTTAGGGGTTTCAAGACCCTTTTTTTTTTTTTTTTTTACTGCAATATTGTGAGAAAAAATGGTCATACATGATCTTTATGGAATACTCTGCTGAGAATATGAATTACATACTTTTACAAAATAAAGGTCCAAAAATTATGAAAACATTTTTTTTTAAGTTAGTAATATTGTGAAGAAAAAAAGGTGTCATCGTTTAAGAATTATGTCAGACGACTTTGAGGAAATATGTTGACATTTTACAAAAATATAATACCATTTACAGGATTAAATTCGGTTATATTGAGGAAAAAGTAGTGTTTTATTGTGGGAAAAATTTATTTTAAATGAATTGTGTAGGAATTTTTTAAGATTAAATTTTTTTTAAATTTTTTTTTTTAAAAGAAAAGATATGCCATTTTACATGATTAAAGTCAAATATATTTAGAAAAAAGTCATATTAAAAAAAAAAGTTGCAATATTATGAGAAAAGAGGTGTTGTACAATAGATTTTAGGAATATTCTGAGGGAGAAAAAATTACAAGACAAAATTGTTTAATTTTACAAGATTAAAGTAAATACAAAATAAGCCATATTTACATGATTAAAGTCAAATGTATTTTTTTTAAATAAGTATAATATTATAATAATATTGTGGGAAAAAAAGTTGTCATGCACGAATTTTTGGGGATATTTTGATAAAAATAATTTTACAAGACAAAATTATGTACTTTTACAAGATGAAAGTAAAAAAATATTATGAAAAGAGGTGATTTTTTATTTTTTTATTTTTATGTAAAATTTTCAGGGAAAATTTCTGATTGTAAAAGAGTTATGTTGGAATATTTTGACAAAAAAAGTTAAAACATTTACATGAAAATGTTTTGCCATTTTACAGGATTATTTTTTTATTTTTTTTTTAAAGCACAATATTGTGAGGAAAAATGGTCATACATGATCTTTATGGAATACTCTGCTGAGAATATGAATTACATAATTTTACAAAATAAAGGTCCAACATATTATGAAAACATTTTTCTTTTTTTAAGTTAGTAATATTTTGAAGAAAAAAAGGTGTCATAGTTTAAGAATTAGGTGAGACGACTTGGAGGAACATTTTTGATATGTGTGGTTATAGAGAAAAAGTAGTGTTTTATTATGGAAAAAAGTTATTTTAAAAGAATTGTGTAGGAATATTTTAAGACTTTTTTTTATTTATTTTTTTAGGAAAATATATGCCATTTTACATGATTAAAGTCAAATACATTTTGAAAAAAGTCACATTTTTTAAAAAAAAGTTGCAATATTATGAGAAAAGAGGTGTCATAAATTACATTTTAGGAATATTCTGAGGAAAAAAAATTACGAGACAAAATTGTTTAATTTCACATGATTAAAGTAAATACAAAATAAGCCATTTTTACATGATTAAAGTCAAATGTATTGTGAAAAAGTCGTTTGTTTTAAAATAAGTATAATATAATAATATTGTGGGAAAAAAAGTTCTCATGCTCGAATTTTTGGGAATATTTTGAGCAAAAAATACTTTTACAAGACAAAAAAATTTACTTTTACAAGATTAAAGTAAAAAATATTATGAAAAGAGGTGATTTTTTATTTTTTTGTAAATGTAAAATTTTCAGGGAAAATTTCTGATTGTAAAAGAGTTATGTCGGAATATTTTGACAAAAAAAGTTACAACATTTACAATGGTCATACATGATCTTTATGGAATACTCTACTGAGAATATGAATTGCATACTATTACAAAATAAAGGTCCAATATGTTATGAAAACTTTTTTTTGTTTTAAGTTAGTAATATTGTGAAGAAAAAAAGTGTTATAGTTTAAGAATTATGTCAGACGACTTTGAGGAAAAATTTTAACATTTTACAAAAATATAATACCACTTACAGGATTAAAGTCGGTTATATTGAGAAAAGTTATTTTTTTTAAATTGTGTAGGAATATTTTAAGAATTTGTATTTATTTATTGATTACAGTCAAATATATTTTGAAAAAAATTCATATTTAAAACTTATTCTGCAATATTATGAGAAAAGATGCATTTTAGGAATATTCTGAGGGGAAAAAATTATAAGACAAAATTGTTTAAATTTACAAGATTCAAGTAAATACAAATTAAGCCATTTTTACATGATTATAGTCAAATGTATTGTGAAAAAGGTTGTTTTTTTTAAATAAGTATAATATTATAAAAATATTGAAAAAAAAAGTTGTCATACACGAATGTATTGGAATATTTTGAGAAAAAATTTATTTTACAAGACAAAATTATGTACTTTTACAAGATTACAGTAAAAAATATTATGAAAAGAGGTGATTTTTATTTATTTTCTTAAATGTAGTAACATTTTCGGGGAAAATTTCTGATTGTAAAAGAGTTGTCGGAATATTTTGCCAAAAAAAAGTTAAAACATTTACATGAAAATGTTTTGCCATTTTACAGAATCAAAGTCAATTACATTGTGAAAAAAGTACTTTTATTTTTTTAGAAAAGCACAATATTGTGAGGAAAAATGGTTGTACATGATCTTTATGGAATACTCTGATGAGAATATGAATTACATACTTTTACAAAATAAAGGTCCAATATTTTATGAAAACATTTGTATTTTTAAGTTAGTAATATTGTGAAGAAAAAAGGTGTCATAGTTTAAGAATTATGTCAGACGACTTTGAGGAACATTTTTTTGACATTTTACAAAAATATAATACCATTTACAGGATTAAAGTCGGCTATATTGAGAAAAAGTAGTGTTTTATAGTGGAAAAAAGTTATTTTAAAATAATTGTGTAGAATTATTTTATTTGTTTTATTTATTTTTTTTTAAAGAAAAGTTATGCCATTTTACATGATTAATGTCAAATATATTTTGAAAAAAGTCATATTTTAAAAAAAAGTTGCAATATTATGAGAAAAGAGGTGTCATACGATACATTTTAGGAATATTCTGAGAAAAAAATTACAAGACAAAATTGTTTAATTTTACAAGATTAAAGTAAATACAAAATAAGCCATTTTTACATGATTAAAGTAAAATGTATTGGGAAAAAGTTTTTTTTTTAAGTAAGTATAATATTATAATAATATTGTGGGGAAAAAAGTTGTCATGCACAAATTTTGGGGAATATTTTGAGAAAAAAATAATTTTACAAGACAAAACTATGTACTTTTACAAGATTAAAGTAAAAAATATTATGAAACGAGGTGATTTATTTAATTTTTTTTAAATGTAGTAACATTTTTAGGGAACATTTCTGATTGTAAAACAGTTATGTCGGAATATTTTGACAAAAAAAGTTAAAACATTTAGATATAAATGTTTTGCCATTTTACAGGATTATTATTTTTATTTTTTTTAAAGCACAATATTGTGAGGAAAAATGCTCATACATGATCTTTATGGAATACTCTGCTGAGAATATGAAGTACATAATTTTACAAAATAAATGTCCAATATATTATGAAAACATTTTTTTTTAAGTTAGTAATATTTTGAAGAAAAAAAAGGTGTCATAGTTTTAAAATTATGTCAGACGTCTTTGAGGAAAAATGTTGACATTTTACAAAAATATAATACCATTTACAAGATTAAAGTTGGTTACATTGAGAAAAAGTAGTGTTTTATTATGGAAAAAAGTTATTTTAAAAGAATTGTGTAGGAATATTTTAAGACTTTTTTTTTTTTTTTTAGGAAAAGATATGCCATTTTACATGATTAAAGTCAAATATATTTTGAAAAAAGTCATATTTTTAAAAAAAAGTTGCAATATTATGAGAAAAGAGGTGTCATAAATTACATTTTAGGATTATTCTGAGGGGAAAAAATTACGAGATAAAATTGTTTAATTTTACCAGATTAAAGTAAATACAAAATAAGCCATTTTTACATGATTAAAGTCAAATATATTGTGAAAAAGTCATTTTTTTAAAATACGTATAATATTATAAGAATATTGTGAAAAAAAGGTTGTCATACACGAATATTTTGGAATATTTTGAGAAAAAAAAAATTTACAAGACAAAATTAGGTACTTTTACAAGATTCAAGTAAAAAATATAAACATAGGGGATTTTTTAATTTTTTTAATGTAGTAAAATCTTCAGGAGAAATTTCTAATTGTAAAAGTTATGTCGGAATATTTTGACAAAAAAAGTTAAAACATTTAGATGAAAATGTTTTGCCATTTTACAGGATCAAAGTTAATTACATTGTGAAAAAAGTGCTTTTATTTTTTTAGAAAAACACAATATTGTGAGGAAAAATGGTCATACATGATCTTTTTGGAATACTCTGCTGAGAATATGAATTGCATACTTTTACAAAATAAAGGTCCAATATATTATATTGGGAAGAAAAAAGGTGTTATAGTTTAAGAATTATGTCAGATGACTTTGAGGAAAAATGTTGACATTTTACAAAAATACAATACCATTTACAGGATTAAATTCGGTTATATTGAGAAAAAATAGTGTTCTATTGTGGGAAAAAGTTATTTTAAAAGAATTGTGTGGGAATATTTTAAGATTTTATTTTTTATTTTTTAATTTTTTTTAAAGAAAAGATATGCCATTTTACATGATTAACGTCAAATATATTTAGAAAAAAGTCATATTAAAAAAAAAAAGTTGCAATATTTTGAGAAAAGATGTGTTCTACAATACATTTTAGGAATATTCTGAGGGGATAAAAATTACAAGACAAAATTGTTTAATTTTACAAGATTAAAGTAAATACAAAATAAGCCATTTTTACATGATTAAAGTAAAATGTATTGTGAAAAAAATATTATTTTTTTTTAAAATAAGTATATTATAATAAAATTGTAGGAAAAAAATATTTTTTAGAAAAAAACATTTTACAAAACAAAATTATGTACTTTTACATGATTAAAGAATTGTAAAGAAATATCTTAAGAAAAAAATATTTTAAGAAAAATGTTTAATATTTTTTAAGAATAAAAGAATGCCATTTTACATGATTAGAGTCAAATATATTGTGAAAAAGTAGTAATCTTTTTTGACAATAAATTGCAATATTGAGAAAAAAGTACTTTAACAAGAATTATATAGAAATATTTTAAGAAAAAAGTATTTTAATAAAAATAAAAAAAATATTTTTAATATGCCATTTTACATGATTAAAGTCAATGATATTGTGAAAAATAGTTTTCTTTTTAAGAAAAACACAAAATTGCGAAGAAAAAAAGTAATTTTACAACAATTATATACAAATATTTTAAGAAAAAGTATTTTAATTAAAGAAAAGGTATTCTTTTTTTTTAAATATGCCATTTACAATGATTAAAGTAAATTCTATTGTGAAAAATAGTTTCTTTCTTTAAGAAAAACACAAAATTATGAGAAAGGGGTATTTAATATCGAAATATTTGAAGAAAAAAAAATACATACACTGTATATGTTAAGAAAAAAATATGTCATTTTACATGATTAAAGTCAAATATATTGTGGCAAAAGTCATTTTAAAAAAAGTTTTAAAAAAAAGTAGGTTGCAATATTGTGAGAAAAAAGTTTTTGGAATATTTTGAGAAAAAAAATATTTTACAAGACAAAATTATGTACTTTTACAAAATTAAAGTAAAAATATTATTTTTAAATGTAGTAAAATTTTGAAGGGAAAACTTCTCATTGTAAAATAATTATGTTAGAATATTTTTACCAAAAAAGTTGAAAAAACATTTACATTATGTTTTGCCATTATACAGGATCTTATTGTTATTAATTATTATTAATAATTATTATCACAATTAAATTGTGAAAAAAAAGTATATATATTTTTTTTTTAGGAAAGCACAATATTGTGAGGGAAAAGTTATTTTACGAGAACTGTGTAGAAATATTTTAAGAAAAAAGCATTTTAAGAAAAAAGTTTAGGTTTTTTTCAAGGAAAAGGTGTGTGATTTTACATTATTAAAATCTAATATATTTTGAAAAAGTCCATTTATTTTAGAAAATAAATTGCCATATTGTGAGAATTTTTTTTAGGAATATTCGGATATTATGTACTTTTATTATGCCATTTTACAGGATTAAAGTCAATTATATTGTGAAAAAGTATTTTTAAGAAAAACACAAAATTGTGAGAAAAAAAGTTATTTAACAAGAATTGTATAGAAATATTTTAAGAAAAAAATATTTTCAGAATTTTTTAAAATATTTTTTAAGAAAAAAGTATGCCATTTTACATGATTAAAGTAAATTATATTGCAAAAAAGACATTATCTTTTTTGAAAATAAGTTGCAATATTGAGAAAAAAGTTGTCATACAAACATTTTTAGGAATATTTTGACAAAAATATAGTTTCACAAGACAAATGTATTTTTTACAAGATTAAATTAAAAATGTTATGAAAAAAGTGAGTTGTTTTTTATAATTAAGAGGAATGTTTTGGTGTAGGAGTAGTCGCCAGAAAAAAAGTGTGGAAAAAAGGCTTTGGAAAACCAGGAATTTCTAGAAAATAAACAACAATAGAAGAAGAAGAATAAAAACTGTATGTGTGAATGCTTTGGAGCCTCACACACGTGACCCGGAAACGCACAAGCGGGTCAAGACCATATTTAGATGTGTGCAAATATTGCAGCTGAGACCTTCACTCCCTCCCCCTCCTTTCCCCACGAGCTGGGCCACATCTGCACCATCGCCGCACCACCGCCAGGTGTCAGTAAAAGACCGCTACGAGCTCCTGGGTGAATCCGACCGGAAGTCCGGAGTCAAGAAAACGTGGCTCGTTTGAAGAGACAAAAGCTTTGGGAGGCATTTACTACACATTCATTTATGATTATATTTTTAAATTTGGGGAGAAAATAGTATGTGGTTTTACCATAAAAAAAATAATTTTTTGACAAAAAGAGCATAAAAGATTATAAAAGAAACTTGAAAAAAATACTTTATATCAATAGATTTATCAGAAGTTGATCTCGAGATTTAAGCATTAAAAGTTATATATAAAGTGCTGAAATAAATGAATTATAACTTAATTAAAAAGCAATATTTAAAAAAAAAAAAATATATATATATATATATATATATATATATATATATATATATATATATATATATATTTACTGTCTTTATTTTTTATTTTGTTTTTTAATTAAGTTATAATTCATTTATTTCAGCACTGTGTGTGTATATATATATATATATATATATATATATATATATATATATATATATATATATATATATATATATATATATATATATATATATATATATATATATATATACACACACAGTGCTGAAATAAATAAATGTAAACTTAATTAAAACAATATTTAAAAAAAAATGTTTTTGGTTTAAAATAAAAAATAAAAATAAAAATAAATAAATAAATAAAAAATAAAAAATATATATGTATATATATAAAAACTATATATATATGTATATATATTTTTTATTTTTTATTATTTATTTTAAAAAATGTTTATTTTAAACCAAAATAAAATTTAAAAAATATATATATATATCCATCCATTTTCTTCCACTTGTCCCGTTCGGGGTGCTGGAGCTTATCTCAGCTGCATTCGGGCGGAAGGCGGCATACACCCTGGACAAGTCACCACCTCATCCCAGATATAGAGAGATATATTTTATATATATATATATATTTATTTTTTTTAATTAAGTTATAATTCATTTATTTCAGCTCTGTGTGTGTGTGTGTGTATATATATATATATATATATATATATATATATATATATATATATATATATATATATATATATATATATATATATATATATATATATATATATATATATATATATATATATATATATATATATATATTTACTTTTAAGACTTTAATGGCTAATACCCTTTTTGGGTATAACCTTCAAAACACTTTGTTGTAAGTACATTTTTATTTCTGGCATTTTTTCTGTCTTTTCCTAATGTTAATAAGGATACGATGTTATGCGGAGGTGTACTTATAACAATTTTTTTAGACGAATTGCCGCGGCGTAGAGTGTTTTTCTTCTTCTTCTTGGGGGTTGTAACAGAAAATAATTGAGGAGCACTCGAACAGACTGTAAAGGAGAAAAATATTTTTTTGCGATTAATTTGCATACATATGTGATTAATCTGTTATTTTTCGCATGAGTTAACTTATTTTATTACACTAATTTTACACTAAGTTTGTCTAGCTTGCTTAGCATATGTTGACATTCATCATTTTTATTGTACAACATGTAGAATCACTTAATTAAATAATCTAACACAGTGTTACCGTTCAAACTGTGTGTCATGTTGCAGTGACCAAAATATTAAATATATAAATAAAACCTGTGCTTTGTTTTTAATGAATACTTAGGCCTACTGCGCTACTATTGGAGCCAAGTGTTTTGAAACAAGTTTGGCCATCCTCGGTCTGGTCCGTATGTCAGAAAAGTGTTCCAGTGTCGAAGCCGCCACGAGGTTGACTTCCTTCTGCTGCACCACTTCCTGTCGCAGGAACCACAGCTGCTCCATGTCACGTCGGAAAGCCTCCAAGTCAAGCGGCGAGCGTGCACGGCGGGGTCAGGCACACACAAACGCCGGCGGTCAGCGTCAGCTGCGATCACGTCACGCTTTCGGGGAGGCGAAGAAGGCGCCATTATGCGCCCCGGACAGAGTCTTGGTGGCACGGGTCCAAACAGAACCACAATGGTGGGCGGCGACAACAGGCGCTCATTGTGTCCCACTCAGGGCCACGCTGAAGTAAATACAAAATAAGCCATTTTTACATGATTAAAGTCAAATGTATTGGGAAAAAGTTTTTTTTTAAAGTAAGTATAATATTATAATAATATTGTGGGAAAAAAAGTTGTCATGCACAAATTTTGGGGAATATTTTGAGAAAAAAATAATTTTACAAGACAAAACTATGTACTTTTACAAGATTAAAGTAAAAAATATTATGAAACGAGGTGATTTATTTAATTTTTTTTAAATGTAGTAACATTTTGTAAAACAGTTATGTCGGAATATTTTGACAAAAAAAGTTTAAACATTTAGATATAAATGTTTTGCCATTTTACAGGATTTTTTTTTTTTTTTTTTTTAAAGCACAATATTGTGAGGAAAAATGGTCATACATGATCTTTATGGAATACTCTGCTGAGAATATGAAGTACATAATTTTACAAAATAAATGTCCAATATATTATGAAAACATTTTTTTTTAAGTTAGTAATATTTTGAAGAAAAAAATGTGTCATAGTTTTAAAATTATGTCAGACGACTTTGAGGAAAAATGTTGACATTTTACAATAATATAATACCATTTACAAGATTAAAGTTGGTTACATTGAGAAAAAGTAGTGTTTTATTATGGAAAAAAGTTATTTTAAAAGAATTGTGTAGGAATATTTTAAGACTTTTTTTTTTTTTTTTTAGGAAAAGATATGCCATTTTACATGATTAAAGCCAAATAGATTTTGAAAAAAGTCATATTTTTAAAAAAAAGTTGCAATATTATGAGAAAAGAGGTGTCATAAATTACATTTTAGGATTATTCTGAGGGGAAAAAATTACGAGACAAAATTGTTTAATTTTACAAGATTAAAGTCAATACAAAATAAGCCATTTTTACATGATTAAAGTCAAATGTATTGCGAAAAAGTCATTTTTTTAAAATACGTATAATATTATAATAATATTGTGAAAAAAAGGTTGTCATACACGAATATTTTGGAATATTTTGAGAAAAAAAAATTTACAAGACAAAATTAGGTACTTTTACAAGATTCAAGTAAAAAATATAAACATAGGGGATTTTTTAAATTTTTTTAATGTAGTAAAATCTTCAGGAGAAATTTCTAATTGTAAAAGTTATGTCGGAATATTTTGACAAAAAAAGTTAAAACATTTAGATGAAAATGTTTTGCCATTTTACAGGATCAAAGTTAATTAGATTGTGAAAAAAGTGCTTTTATTTTATACATTTTTTTACAAAAACACAATATTGTGAGGAAAAATGGTCATACATGATCTTTTTGGAATACTCTGCTGAGGATATGAATTGCATACTTTTACAAAATAAAGGTCCAATATATTATAT
>NC_084741.1:19370895-19373395 GCF_033978785.1 Entelurus aequoreus | reverse complement strand
CTTCATCAGTCCAGGTGGTCTACCTGACAACTGTCTTCATCAGTCCTGGTGGTCTACCTGGCAACAGTCTTCATCAGTCCAGGTGGTCTACCTGACAACAGTCTTCATCAGTCCAAGTGGTCTACCTGGCAACAGTCTTCATCAGTCCTGGGGGTCTACCTGGCAACAGTCTTCATCCGTCTTGGTGGTCTACCTGACAACAGTCTTCATCAGTCCTGTTGGTCTAAGCGACAACAGTCTTCATCAGTCCGGGTGGTCTACCTCAGTGGTCCACAACCACCGGTCCGCGGACCGATTGGTACCAGGCCGCACAAGAAATAAAAATTAAAAAAATAAAAATAAAATAAAAAAATTAAAAATGATTAAATCAACATAAAAACACAATATTTACATTATATATCAATATAGATCAATACAGTCTGCAGGGATACAGTCCGTAAGCACACATGATTGTATTTCTTTATGAAAAAATAAATTAAAAAAATAAAAAAATAAAAATACCATAAACATTCTCTCAGCTTTTGGTTTGAGCGTCGGCAAAAAAAAAAAACGGCTTTTCCTAGTTTGCTGTTTTTGTTGGTGCCAGCGTTTCCTGTGCACTTCTCAGCTGCACTATTACTTTGTTTATGTTGAAGTTTCCATCCGGTTAATTGAAATATAAAATGTGTAATGAATAATAGATCAACTTATTACTCTTCGAAACGGAAAAAAAACCAAACTTTTTTTATATTTTTATTTTATAATGAAATGAAAAATATATATACTGTTTTTTAATTCACTTACATGAAAATACACATTTATTAACCAAAACATACAAAACCAGTGAAGTTGGTAAATGTTAAATAAAAACAGAATACAATGATTTGCAAATCCTTTTCAACTTATTTTCAATTGAATAGACTGCAAAGACAAGATATTTAACGTTCGAACTGGAAAACCTAATTTTTTGCAAATATTAGCTCATTTGGAATTTGATGCCTGCAACATGTTTAAAAAAAGCTGGCACAAGTGGCAAAAAAGACTGACAAAATTGAGGAATGCTCATCAAACACTTATTTGGAACATCCCACAGGTGAACAGGCTAATTGGGAACAGGTGGGTGCCATGATTGGGTATAAAAGCAGCTTCCATGAAATGCTCAGTCATTCACAAACAAGGACGGGGCGAGGGTCACCACTTTGTCAAAAAATGCGTGAGCAAATTGTCCAACAGTTTAAGAACAACATTTCTCAACTATTGCAAGGAATTTAGGGATTTCACAATCTACGGTTCGTAATATCATCAAAATGTTCAGAGAATCTGGAGAAATCACTGCACGTAAGCGATGATATTACGGACCTTCGATCCCTCAGGCGGTACTGCATCAAAAAGCGACATCAGTGTGTAAAGGATATCACCACATGGGCTCAGGAACACTTCAGAAAACTACTGTCAGTAACTACAGTTTTTCGCTACATCTGTAAGTGCAAGTTAAAACTCTACTATGCAAAGCGAAAGCCATTTATCAACAACACCCAGAAACTCCGCCGGCTTTGCTCGGCCCAAACTCATCTATGATGGACTGACGCAAAGTGGAAAAGTGTTCCGTGGTCTGACGAGTCCACATTTCCAAATTGTTTTTGGAAACTATGGACGTCGTGTCCTCCGGACCAAAGAGGAAAAGAACCATCCGGATTGTTATAGGCGCAAAGTTGAAAAGCCAGCATCTGTGACGGTATGGGGGTGTATTAGTGCCCAAGACATGGGTAACTTGCACATCTGTGAAGGCACCATTAATGCTGAAAGGTACATACAGGTTTTGGAGCAACATATGTTGCCATCCAAGCAACGTTATCATGGACGCCCCTGCTTATTTCAGCAAGACAATGCAAAGCCACGTTTTACAACAGCGTGGCTTCTTAGTAAAAGAGTGCGGGTACTAGACTGGCCTGCCTGTAGTCCAGACCTGTCTCCCATTGAAAATGTGTGGCGCATTATGAAGCCTAAAATACCACAACGGAGACCCCCGGACTGTTGAACAACTTAAGCTGTACATCAAGCAAGAATGGGAAAGAATTCCACCTGAAAAGCTTCAAAAATTGGTCTCCTCAGTTCCCAAACGTTTACTGAGTGTTGTTAAAAGGAAAGGCCATGTAACACAGTGGTAAAAATGCCCCTGTAACAACCTTTTTGCAATGTGTTGCTGCCATTAAATTCTAAGTTAATGATTATTTGCAAAAAAAAAACAAGTTTGTCAGTTCGAACATTAAATACCTTGTCTTTGAATTGAATATAAGTTGAAAAGGATTTGCAAATCATTGTATTCTGTTTTTATTGACGAATTACACAACGTGCCAACTTCACTGGTTTTGGGTTTTGTACATAAATCCGGTATGAAACTGTATTGACACCACATAAGACATTGTATGTTTTCCTTTTTATTTGTTTTTAAAGAGCGAACCCATGAAAACCCCGAAACATCTTTATTGTCTTGTTAGATCTTCACACGTGGACATTCAGA